>NW_013670482.1:0-43072 GCF_000517525.1 Limulus polyphemus | reverse complement strand
ACGTAACCGTTAACGTTACGTAAGTTAACGTTCGTTTACCGTACCGTACGTAGTAGTAGTACGTAACTAACTAACTTGTACGTAACGTTGTACATTTGCTGTTATGTTAAACTTATATTAAAGTTTTCTTCATTACCCATTCAAGCCGTCTCCAGCCATTATTAGTCTCGAATTCATATTCAAGTTTGTTTATGGAAACTTTTTATTGTTCATTCTCCTGAAACTAGTAAAATTTTCACTAACATTACACTGCCAGGTATTCTGTATTAGCGCTGTTGACAAGTGCAAGAATCGATCTTGATGGTCTGGAAGCTTACACCAAATTCGTCTTTAATAATGACTTTGTAATCTTTACTAAGAGCGTGTTTCGTACACAAGAAATAGATTATTTTACCTCAAGACCTTACAATGTTTATTAACAGCGTCTTTCGACCCCACCCCCTGTCACACTCATAATTGGAACTAAGTGTGTATGCCAGGCAAGGGTGCCTGCAGAATAAAAATTAGGGAGGGGGGGGGGTCAAGTAACTCAAGTTTGAAATAATTATGAAATCGAAATACAAATAACTTATGATTTTCCAATAACATAGAAGAATAATTTTACATATCTAGTAATTTTTTTCTTTTTGAAAATCCATGGAGGGAGGGGTCAAATGACCCCCTCCTTTGCTCTTCCTGCGGGCGCTCATGATGCCAAGTTTGGTGACAATCGGTCCAGCATTCGCCAGTTATAAGCGGATTTACAGACTTTTATGAAATAATGGTTTAGATTAAGGAGATTACATGTTCTTCAAGAATTTGTATGACGTTATAAATGCATTTTATAATTTTGGCCTTGACAAAAAACAAAAATACTGTATAAATTAAAAAGATCACTAGAGCATAGCCTATAATGTAGGATATAAGATGTACCCTAGGTTTTAGAGGTGACTGTGGAAGTAGGACCCACATTGCGATGGGGATACCCCGTCTACCAGTTTTAACTTTCGTTTGCTAGTATCACATGTTAAAGAAGGAAGAATAAGCCAAAAGTAAGAAAAAGAAAAATAAGTAAGGAGAGCGAGTTGTGTGTGCTGAAGTCCACAACATTATTGAAACATCGCGAAAACTGGGTAGTACTTGAAGGATGTTATACAAAGGAAAATTGTCCATGATACATCGTTTGACCACCATAGGGTTGTTGAATAATGTCAACTTTTCTGGTCTGAAAGAATGATCTTACAAATCTGGCTACCGTTGATCTGAGAATTTTGCTAGCTAATAAAAGAGTAGTCGTTAGAACATTGATACATCTTTGTTGCTCTGCAGCAAAATTAGCTCGGTGCAATCTGCAAGTGTAATGTAACACGTGTCCTTTTGCTGTGAGTACTGGGAAAGTGTAGACACCTATTCTCTTTGTAGCTTAACAACCTATTGGGTTTTATCAACTGAAACTATCACATTTTCCCCCTCTCTCACAAGCAAGACCCGTCCTCAGACTTTATCTCAGTGTCATAGTATGATCACTAGTTGGACACCAGTTGTTATTATTATGGTTATATATGATTCATATATATGCATATATGATTCGAACTCGGGACCACTGGTGCTACAAGCTACCAGCTGAGCTAAAGGGTTAACTCAATGGCTGTAGTTGGTAAGCTACTTTTTAACAACTCAAACGACCCACATCATCATGCGCAGTTGATAACGTGTGTGCTCATTAAGTTTGTACCAAGTCAAATCGAATGTTATAAAGTCTGCATAAGAAGAAAACAACTGTATAATAACAGCTTATTGTTAGCGACAGTTTTGTGCTATTAATATAGGTCTGAATGTGGCACTGCCCTACCGGTATGACGCAGGTAAAACTATACTGTGCTCACATGCCATTGATATTGCTTTGTAAATATGAAAACTGTTTTTGTATTAATTTCAATATACTAATTAAACTATATGAATATATTTGAGTAACACTATTTAACTATCGCCTGGTTTTAGAATATCGGTACTGCCTACAGTATGTGTGTAGAACACAGATAGTTCTTAAGAACATTGTTACAATATCTAATTCCCCAAGGATCTTTAGTGAATAGAATTCGTCTTCAATACAAAGCTTAGCATAGGTTTAATCATGTACTGAGGTGGTATTCATCAAACCAAATCACTTTCCCCAGGTTATTAAACAAATGATTCTGTGTAGAGTGTAAATATATGCCTGGGAGCTTGATGGTATAGATAAAAGACAGTTGGGAATTAATTTGCCATGACGTGTGGAACTTCAACAATAGCAGCTATGATATTGTTTGCTTCCACTGTTACAGGCATTGTATTACACTACAACACTAATCTTGTATGCATTCGTCTGTCGTAGTTTGTTTGGAAGAAGAATATCTAAAATATCAAGATATTGATATTAAAGAATAACTTTTGAAATTTTATTTACCCGTTTTAAAGCTTTATAACAGTATTATAAGTTGTATTTGACCAGCTGACTTTTAAGTAATAATAGTTTCCTGTCGTGACGTGCTAAACTAAAGAAGTGTTATGATAAAATAATAGCTACGATCAAGATTTAAAGCATTATTTTCAATGCAGTCTATTGTATTTAAGTAATAAAAGGACAGCATAATATTTTTCTTTACATATCTTTTTTTCTCTCTAGGGGCTTTGGAAAACAAGGATATCAGTGTCAAAGTAAGTTTTAAGTTTGTATAATTTTTTTTTTATGTGTTGAATCGTGAATGAATTTTGAAATATTTCCTTTTATTTAGTAACATCAGAAAGAGATTAAAAATGTTTGTTTTTTAGACTTAGTTTTTCCTTAGATCGTTGCATTTTACGAGCTGCTCCAAGAGAAATTGGAGTTTGATTATTATATTAGTTTGCAATACATGTAGACTTTGGTTACTTTTTCTCCGTGAATCACTTCTAAAATTCAAAAGACTAAAAGTAAGAATAAAAGTTGGATATTGAAATATTCACGCGTTAGATTTATAGTCCAATCTTATTACTATTTGCAATATATAATATTTATTTCATACTTGTAATAACATTTTCTGTTTCGTGCACTTTCTTCATCACTTTTTTAACCTTTACTTCAAATTGATTTTCAAACGAGACATGGAGAAATACGCATCCGTTTTTACTGAAATTATGTTATCTAAGTACATTTCTTGAAACAAAAAAAGATTTTCAACTTTGTTTTAATGATCAACGGAAAACAAATTAAGTTCAGATTTGTGAACGTTGCTTAAGATTGTTTTTTATGTAATATCAGGAAGCAGTGGATCTTGAATACGTTGTTTTATATTCAGGAGTTGGTCGTGGTAGAATGTTTGAATTGCTTTAATATAACCTGTGAGCCATCTGTAAATTCTAAAAAAAACTCCAGTTCACAGCAATACCTGTATTTGAACATCACAGATGTATGTGTCATGGTACTCGAAAAGAAACAGTTGTCATAGGGTATTGCTGTAAGAACTTGTGTAATGTGTTGTTCTCTGGTTAATTAAATGTAGTGTTGGGAGCTATATTTTTAAATTCATATTTTGGCTAGAAGGGGTTGCAGGTCTTAATGATAACGCTAAGGCAAAAGATTTAATAAGATAGGCCTAAAACGCCTAGAGGGCCCGGCATGGCCAGGTGGTTAAGGGTTCGAATCCCTGTCACACCAAACATGCTCGCCCTTTCAGCCGTGGTGGCGTTATAATGTGATGGTCAATCCCACTATTCGTTGGTAAAAGAGTAGCCCAAGAGTTGGCGGTGGGTGGTGATGACTAGCTGCCTTCCCTCTAGTCTTACACTGCTAAATTAGGGACGGCTAGCGCAGATAGCCCTCGTGTAGTTTTGCGCGAAATTCAAAAACAAACAAACAAACAAAACGCCTAGAAAGTTCTAAGTTGATATCAAGAGTTTTTCTCGTACATTCGGAAGTTAGGATAGCTGTTTCAAGAGTAGAGTGAGTTGAAATATTTTAAGGGATAGATAGTAAGAAAGTGTAGAGTTAGTTATTTTAAAGATACAGAGTGAATCATTCAATGTGTTTTAGATCTGTGTTAGCTAACGCGCATATTGAGTTACTTTGTACGTTTAAGTTGATTTTGATTACTTAAGTACACTTTGAACGTCATTTGTAACGTAAGCTTACAAACACTTACTACAGTAAACAAGTGTTTAAGCTTGTAAAAATGTTAAAAAGGAAATATTTGAGATTATTATGGGGAGTGGACGTTGGTTAATTTCAACAGATATTTTAAGAGAACTCGCCAACGAAACAACAACGTTACAACAATATGTAATTATTTTATGCACAGCTAAAATATTTTTTTCATCCAATCGTTTAACGTATCCAACAAGTAAAGATTATCTCACAATCGGCTCGTTTCAGGTTGTGATGCGATGAATTAATAGGGAACATTGTTTGTTTGTACTGATATTTAAGATAATCAATATAATCGGTATACTTGATCTGACATGTTTGCACTGATATTTAAGATCATCACTATAATCGGTATACTTGATCTGACATGTTTGTACTGATATTTAGGATCATCAGTATAATAATAATAATAATAATAGTTGATCTGACATGTTTGCACTGATATTTAAGATCATCAGTATAATAATAATAATAATAATACTTGATCTGGCATGTTTGCACTGATATTTAAGATCATCAGTATAATAATAATAATAATACTTGATCTGGCATGTTTGCACTGATATTTAAGATCATCAGTATAATAATAATAATAATACTTGATCTGGCATGTTTGCACTGATATTTAAGATCATCAGTATAATCGCTATACTTGATCTGACATGTTTGTACTGATATTTAAGATCACCAGTATAATCGCTATACTTGATCTGACATGTTTGCACTGATATTTAAGATCACCAGTATAATCGCTATACTTGATCTGACATGTTTGCACTGATATTTAAGATAATCAGTATAATCGGTATACTTGATCTGACATGTTTGTACTGAAATTTAACATCATCAGTATAATAATAATACTTGATCTGACATGTTTGCACTGATATTTAACATCATCAGTATAATCGGTATACTTGATCTGACATGTTTGTACTGATATTTAAGATCATCAGTATAATAATAATACTTGATCTGACATGTTTGCACTGATATTTAAGATCATCAGTATAATAATAATACTTGATCTGACATGTTTGTACTGATATTTAAGATAATCGGTATACTTGATCTGACATGTTTGTACTGATATTTAAGATCATCAGTATAATAATAATACTTGATCTGACATTTGTTTTGTCCGAACGTGTATATATGATTTTAGTTATTTTTTATCATGTGAGAGTTTGTTTTCACGATTATGGATTATGAGCAATTTCTTTATATGATTGGAACGTACATTTTTAGCACACCATTTAAATATTTTATACGGGTTGGAAGATCTAGTGTGCTCAATACTTGGCTGTAAAACCTATACAATCATTCTTTTGGTTTTTACAGTAAATTCAGCATTTCGTACCGTTTTCTAAGTTCATATCATACACAGAGCTATCACAATATTCATCCTGGCCAGGGGTAGATCAGGGGATAAAAATTGTGCCTCCTCGTGCTCAATAACATTTTTATACCCCTCCCCCATATATATATATATATATGTATGTATGTATATGTGCGTGCGCTCCCAAAATATATATAGGAACGAAATATTTCACTTGTATTTCGTATACAAAGAGTCCCCCCCCCCCCAGTGGCTCAGCTGTATGTGTGCGGACTTATAACGCTAAAAATTAGTGCCCGTAGTGGCACAGCATAGTCTATTGTATAACTTTGCCCTTAACTACAAACAAAACAAACAAACCACCTATCCGAAGTCATTATTCAATATAAAATACTTGAAATGTTTATTTTAAAGGACAAAAATTTAACTAAGTGATATATCTACTTTTCTGATATTACAAACTAAACTTTGGGTGGATTAAGTTTTATAATGCCTCTTTCTGTAAATGTTCCTATTCACCAAAAATAAAACCGTTTTCAATAGCTTAAGAAATATATTTTTTATGTCAGCATACAACTCTATACAGAAACCGGCATGGACGGTTTTATTAGACTCTAGCAGGACGGTGAAATAAAACTTGGTTGTAACAAAGGATATGAAATTGTGCTTCTATTTTTTTTCTTCTTAACATAATAAACATTAAAAGTGCAATAAAAAACCCATAAAGGTACCAATACTGAAAATAAAGACATACTGTTTTCAGGAATTCTATCAATATGAAATTAGATGGGGGTTCAACCCCCCTCATGATCTTCCTCATGTCATCCTGTATCATTCTGTCAAGTTGTGCTGACGTCTTAGTTTCTTCCGAAGCTAGATATAAAATTAGATGGGGTCCCCCGCCCCATGACCATCCTCATCTTATACTGTATCAAGTTGGTTGCAGATTGATAAAAGAATTTGGAAACATATAAGGAACAGATACACATATTGATGATTATTTATATAGAAGATGAGGGGTCCAACTTCCACCCCCTTTGTGATTTTCCTCATGTCACCCTATATCACTGTGTCAAGTTTTTTGATCAGGAAATATGGAAGTGTATAAGGAACAGGTGGCTGAAAGGTCTGAACAAACAGACTCAAACTTAGCTTTATATATTAGATGACCTTATGATCCATCACCCATGCAAAAATCTAAATTTAGTCTATAAAATGTTTTATTTTCGTTAGCGGTATAAAGTTAGTTTGTTGCTTACTTCTTATACGGTATATTAAAAATTATATTTCGGAAGCTAAAAATTTTACTTTGTATTTATTACAAACCTACTACACGCATCTGTTTTACAGGAAGTACAGTGTAGTAAGCCCACAGTATTGTATAGGAAATGAACTAGCATTGGATTTTCTCATGCCTCATAGCGGCTGCAGGTGTATGGTTGATATTTCTCAACATTTCGATGTCTTGAATTTCACGAAACTCTTGACTATGTATACTCTAGAGAGTTCAGAGTCTGAAAAATAAACCCAATTTTAATTATTTTTAGTATAAGATTATGTATTATAAACTAATGAAATACGTTTTCAACTGTTTGGTTATACATTAAACCTAGGTAAATTATAAATTTTATAGTATCATGAAAAGAAACATTCGCGAAAATATATAACTAGTACTTTCTAGTAAGTTTGTACAAGAAAACTGTAAAGCTAACGCATAACTAACCTATTATCAATCAAATATAGTCAGTGCTCGGAATTTAACCTGGCTTTGTCCACATCACAGGTAAAAGAACAAAAAATACATAGAATTTTATATTAACTACACCTGTCTACATGTGATAGCTAACAGTGAGCTAAATTATTGCACGAATATAATCAAGCAGAATCGGAAATACTGCATTCAGATCAAAACTTGAATCGAAATTTAATTTTAATAGCGAATTGAATTGATAATAAAATGTAAAAAGAAATTGTTGTCCAAGGTAAACAACAAGTCTGATGTAGAGAAGAAACTAAGGACGTTCTTGAGAATCCTGTAAGAGCTGGTAGAGTAAGAACTAAAAGAACTGGTTCTTTAGGGTAAACAACGAGCCTGGTGAAGAGAAGAAACTAAGGACGTTCTTGAGAATCCTGTAAGAGCTGGTAGAGTAAGAACTAAAGGAACTGGTTGTTTAGGGTAAACAACAAGTCTGATGTAGAGAAGAAACTAAGGACGTTCTTGAGAATCCTGTAAGAGCTGGTAGAGTAAGACTAAAAGAACTTGTTGTTTAGGGTAAACAACGAACTTGGTGTAGAGAAGAAACTAAGGACGTTCTTGAGAATCCTGTAAGAGCTGGTAGAGTAAGAACTAAAAGAACTGGTTCTTTAGGGTGAATAACGAGCCTGGTGAAGAGAAGAAACTATATATGTTTTTGAAAATCCTGTAAGAGCTGGTATAATAAAAACTAAAGGAACTGGTTGTTTATGGTAAACAACGAGCCTGGTGTAGAGAAGAAACTAAGGACGTTCTTGAGAATCCTGTAAGAGCTGGTAGAGTAAGAACTAAAAGAACTGGTTCTTTAGGGTAAACAACGAGCCTGGTGAAGAGAAGAAACTATATATGTTTTTGAAAATCCTGTAAGAGCTGGTAGAGTAAAAACTGATTGTTTAGGGTAAACAACGAGCCTGGTGAAGAGAAGAAACTATTTATGTTTTTGAAAATCCTGTAAGAACTGGTAGAGTAAAGACTAAAACAAAAAGTTGTTCATGGTAAGCGATGAACCTGGTTTAGAAGACTGGTGTTGGAAGTAATTACACGGAACTATTTCAAAGAAGAAGAAAAGGAAAAAAGAAGGATGTTGAAGGTCGAAATTAAGTTGAAAGTTTTAATCTTGCTCTTTCAAAATATATTTTGATGTAGATATTAGACGTAATAGCGGTTAGGAATGAAATGTTTTTTAAGAAAATAAATCTCAAACTTGTCTTCGAAAATCACAAACTAGTTAATTATATTTCAAGAATTAACAATGTACAGTATTGAATGTTTGAGGTATACTAGGATTTTTAAGTATACTTTGTTCAATTTGGCCACATTCATACTCTCTGTAACGCCCCCTAGTGGCACAGCGGTATGTGTGCGGACTTACAACGCTAGAATCCGGGTTCGATACCCGTGGTGGGCAGAGCACAAATAGCCAATTGTGTAATTTTGTGCTTAATTACAAACAAACAAAAACACTAGTCTCTGTAACTAGCCCCAGGTGATGCTAAAACACGTACTTGGAAGATGGAATGTTATCAAAGTTTACAGTAGTGTAAAAGATTATTACATCATCAAATTTTTCTTTCACACATTTCTTGGTTCCTGTAATTGTATATCAGATTATGAATTGTGGAAATGTCAGAACTAGTGTTAAATAGTTTTGGTCATTGTATGGTGTAGGCTGACTCGTATTTCAGTTATCCAAACACATACATATGCATCTTTATTAACAAACCAACCGTGACAAACGTATTAGAGCAGATAATCAACAAATACTTGCAGATGGTGCACATGGTGACAATGACCCCTCAAGTTTTCTGTCATGCTCTTTTGAGATTTGTGGACAACGCTCGACGATTCTGAAGGCTCGTGCATTTGAGAACACGATTATCAACTGCTGTGGAAGCTTTCTTCCTACCTCTTCTCTTCCGCCTCACCACACAAACAGTCTCTCTGTATCTCTGCACTCGACGGCTTATAATAAATTGGCTGAATTTATTTCCTCTAGCAACCTGTCTTGTCGAAATTCCCTCTTTGCTCAAAGAAACAACGACTGTTTTTTTTTCGTGGAGTTAACTCGTAACCTTTGGTCATGGTGGTTCACACGCATTTTCTAGCAGATAAGCTACTAAATTGACTCTCAGTAAGAACTTCTATTTACAGCCAAAAAACAGCTGATGCAATACCCAGATAGCCTATAAAGCTGCTGATATAATACCTAGACAGTATTGCATTATCCATGAAGCCAATTTTCTTCTACATGCATTAAGGCCTCAAAACAAACGATAATTACGAAGAAAAGTGTGAAAAAATTGGATGTTCCAATAATATTTTCTTAATGGATATCATATCGCCAAGCAGATTTTGTAGTAAAAATGCTATTCTTATGATGTCGCCGAGATTGGTTAAACATTTTTCATTTATTTCAAGGAACTACAAACTATCCTGTGCACTGCCAGGGCATCTCAAATCTTAGTTTATATTAAATGAATCCCATTTTTTACTGTTTTGAACATAAAGTCTAGAAGCTGTGTTTGGTGTGACCGGCTGTCGTTCAGTGACGTTGTACAGTTTAAATTATTTTATATATATCAAAGTCACCCACTTATAATAGGGAACACCTTCCTTCCACGCGAAATGACTCAGTTTTAACAAGGATCAACTTCTCCCTTCCAATGCCTCGCGTGGCCTGGTAGATATGGCACTCGATTCGCAATCTGTGGGTCGCGAATTCGAATACAGACACCACAGTGCCCTTTCATTTGTGGGGGTACTATAATGTGATGGTCAATTCTACTTTCTGTGGTAGGTGGTGTTGACGAGTTGCCTTCCCTCTAGTTTATAACTTCTAAATTAGGAACGGCTATCACAGATAGCCTGCGAGTAGCTCTACGCAAAATTTCGAAAACAAAATATTTCTTCCCGTGGGAAGATGCCAGTTATAACAAGGATCATCTCCATTTCACGAAAATTGATTTAGTTGTAACAACGAACATCTCCTTCGTTACACACTAGTTGATCCAATTGTACCAAGGATCACTTCCTCTATTGCACAGTAGGCTTCCAATCGTACAAAGGATCACCTCCTCTCTTCCATCCGAGATGATCCAATTGTACCAAGGAACACCTCCTTTTTTCCACAAGAGGTGATCCAATTGTAACAAGGAATGCCTCCTACCATCTACTGGAGGAGACTAGTTGTAGCAAGGAAAATTTCTCTTCCACGAGAGGGGAGCGGTTGTACCAAGGAATGCTATCTTCATTTCTCTGGAAGTGACCCAATCGTACCAAGGAACACGTAATCTATTTCACGAGAGGGGACTAGTTGTACCAAGGAACACCTCCTTCCTTCCACCCGAGGTGATCCAATTGTACCATGGAACTCCAACCTGCCTTCTACGGGAGGTGACTTAGTTATAACAGGGAACACTTCCACCTATCTTCCATGAGAAGTACAAGAAACAGTAACGCTGAAAGGATACGTGTGTGTGTGTGTGTATAAGATGGGAATTTTGTACACCAGTAACAACCAAAAAGTAAATATTTACACTGGAAGTTGTTACAGCTTGTAATGGAACCATCATATGGTATATTCACAGAAATGAAATTACTCGTTACCACGTCCTTATTTATCCATACGCATCTTATAAAATGTAGTCTCATCCGACCAATTTTGTTCAGTTTTAAAATCACATTTACTACTTTCCATCCATCACATCTTAGTAGTGCTAAGATGTGAATATCTGTTTTTGACACGCTTCGAATTGTTTAAAACTTTGGGTAAATATATTCAGTTGTACAATCTTAGGTATACCCTATGCAACAGACAAAGAAACCACAACTTGTTCAGTAGAGATTACATGTAAGAAGTTACATTATCCAATGAAATTGAAACACTTTAATAATTATGGAATCTATGATGTTTTGCTATAATTATATTATCCAATTAAATTGAGATATTAATAGTTATGGAACCAAAAGTATTTTGCCACGTGACATGGAGTAATGTTAAGAGAAACAGTACTCGGTTATGCCGAATGAAAATAGATGTGGCTTATATCATGTGAAGTGTAGATCTTAAGGGAGAAGCTGCATATTAGGACCACTTAAAAGAGAGTAACACTCCTGCTGAAGATGGTGTTATCTATATCAAATGCCATCAAAAGTACCAAATACCGTGTGCCCGACTACCCTTCAGATGATAATGAAACTGGTAGAAGTGATCCAAGCTGTGTTTTATCCTCCATTATACCACTCTTGGTTCATTTCCAAAGAAACCAGGTTGTACAGACTCTAAGTGCTTAAGATTATTGTCAGGGCAAC
Source organism: Limulus polyphemus (assembly GCF_000517525.1). NCBI lineage: Eukaryota > Metazoa > Arthropoda > Merostomata > Xiphosura > Limulidae > Limulus > Limulus polyphemus. The sequence goes on along the minus strand of NW_013670482.1, from coordinate 31,528 downwards.
GGACAACAGTCATTTCAAATGTGTTGTGTGCTCAAAACGAACTGAGCGGACTGTACCATTTGAAACACAAACCCAAGTATTTGTTGTGTTGTTATAATCTGAATTGGAGCCTGGTTCTGCAAAAATCACCCGGAAAGAAAGCTTTTAGTTGTCTATGTGACAAGTTGAACTGTAGTGAAAAGGACGATGTTAGTTGTCTATGTGACAAGTTGAACAGTAGTAAAAATGACGATCTCGTCATCTCCCACGTAAGGTGTACTCTCTCGGAATTCAAAATAATAGTCAGAGTGACTCATCATTACTCTCCCGGTGGTATTGTTTGTGTTGTACAGACCCACTTATGCTAGTCTGGTGGTATAGTCTGTGTTATGTGCAGACCCACCTTTTCTATCATGGCGGGATTGTTTGTGTTGTACAGACCCACTTATGCTAGTCTGTGTTATGTGCAGACCCACCTTTTCTAGCATGGCGGTATTGTCTGTGCTGTGCAAACCCACTTGTACTAGCCTAGTAATACTACCTGTGTCGTGTAAGCAAGCAAAAGTGTAGTGAGACACTGTGCACACACAGCGTCAGTAACGCGATTCCTAGACTCAACCGGCATGAGATTTACAAGATTAATTTCTATACCTTACAAATGTGACATTTTTTATGGGCGAGTTAAAAGTATAACTAAAATCGATTTTCTAATGATTTTTGTGGTTTACAACATTTATGGGATACGATGAATACAATATAAATAAACTAGAGGTGTGACAAAATACTCATTCTGTAGACCTTTAATCTTTCAGCTTATAATAACGTGCTTGGACATAATTCTAATTTTGGGTTCTTACATGCAAATTTATCACTAAGCACGGTAGTGATTAGTATTTAGGGATGGGTCGAGAAAAAAAAAGGCTGCCACATTCAATTTGTTAGTCAATGATGCTAAAGTTGAGTTATGGCCTTATTTAAGCACCTAATTGCCATTATTGAGTGTTTCACAGTTTGTGAAACTCTCAATATAATTTGAAATTGTGGAGAACTGGGAACTAGCTAAAGAGTCAGTTTTCATCTTTTTCTTCTCTTTTCCTACGTTAGCCAAAAAATGTGTGAAGTTATGACAATGGCTTTAATACAACAGAAAAACATTTTAAGAGCACTTGGAAACAGGTTATCACTAAGCATGGTAGAATACACGAAGTTTCGGTAAGGGGAAAAAAGAAAACGTCACAAAAGTAATAAATAAATTTTTGTAAATGTAAAATGATGTACGGATGGCAGTACCAAAAAGAATGCAAACATGAATATAGGTACGATACAGCTATACATTTTTATATGTTCTTTCCTTATTGTAGATTCCTCAACATTAAGTCCCAAGAAGTCGAGATTATGACCAGTGATTATTAATAATCTATTGTACTGACAAAACTGATATGATATTAACAATATATATATATATATATTACTATTGAATTATGAAGATAAAACAGGTGTTTATATATCAACCTACTTCAATGAAATTGTTTAAAAACAGAGGGGAAACGAGGAATAAAAACTTTGCAAAAAATTAAGTATGATGTGGGGATGGCAATGTCAAAAAGTACAGAAAAAATGTAGGAATGAATGCACAAAACCACACATGAGTAGCCAAATCTTTCCAAGAATAACTTTTATATACAAGTAACTGTGGAATTCCTACCAGTTGCGTGAATTCAGGTTTAAATAGAAGCATTTAAACTGAATAGTGCTATATAGTCTTACAGTGGCTAATAACCATAAGCTTGTAAGATTGACTCAGTAATTACTGGCTACTTATATGGGGATTTTTGTATGGTTTTGTGTATTCATCCCCACATTGTTTCTGTACTTTTTGGTATTGCCATCCCCACATCATACTTAATTTTTGCTAATTTTTTATTACTTGTACACTAATATATTAAACATGTATAAACGTATGCATGCCTTTGTTAATGAAACAGAAGAATACGAAAATGAAACTTTGTATCTCGGAAAATTTCACTCCGAAGTTGTGTACTGTCGCCTAAAAACTGAGAATAACCCAGCCCTAGATATGCATTCAAATATATTACATAGCTATGTTAGAAAATAGAGAAATGCGACGTTAGAACTATAGGAAGGTATAAAACATTTCAGCTAGATATTTCCAGGCTATGCAAAGGTTCGAAAAGTACTTAAATGTATTCGGACATTGGAGATAAAGTTGGGTAAGGTGCATTTGTTAAGGAAATAGAATATTAAAGTGATAAAAGTACTTGATAAATAAAACTTAAACGCCATAGGGCCCGAAAGGTCGAAATAATAATACTGCCACCTGTTTTTATTATTATTATTTAAGTTTTCAGCACTGACTGAAGGATGGAAACCATTTTCAACGAAGACGACAAACAACTTCAGATAAATGTTGTTTTTTATTCTACCTGACGTTTCGGCTTACGCCTTTTGTCAAGGATCTTTGAACGTCACAGGTTACAAAACCGATTTTGCAACTTGTGACGTTCACAGACTGCCACCTGTTGCTTGAGTTTTTTTATTTACTATACATTAACTATTTATCAATGTGAGTTTTTGTACTTTGATCTTGACTCGTACTTTCTAAAAACCACTTTTACTTGGAATGCGAGTCTGGTCTGAATCATGATGTATTAGTAACACCGTAATAGGATTCAAATTAATTTTCGTTTTATATTATGACCCTTAAAGTATTTGACACAAATTTAATGTGGCTTATGTCATGCGTGAAATGTTGACCTAAAGGGAGAAAGTGCATATTTAGAACCACTTAAAAGAGAGAGGAACACTCCAACTGAAGATGTTATTATTTATATTAAATGTCATCAAAAGTACCGTTATTCCAAACACGTGCGCATGATCCCCCCCCCTCCTCCAGAAAAGAGAAAGTATTGCATTAAACAATGTTTAGAAAAGTGGGTTATCACGATCTGTAGTAATTCAGTTACAAGGAAAAGTAGGGCTAGGCCAAGAGTGTTCCTAATGGTACTAATTTCTGTTTGTCGGGATATTTAGGTCTTTAAACACTAGGAAGGGTCAGGTTCGTTGACCTTTTTTTAAATATAAAATTGTTTTGAATTTACTGTTTTTGTGTGATAGGCTCTTATTATTGGATACTGTATTGTCCGAGTTCGTGCCCATTCTTCTGATATTGTCGTCGAGTTAACCATCTTTAGAGTATAAAATTCCTAAAGAATATTTTGTATATTATAGTTAGATTTTGGAAGTTTAGAAATAAACTCTGAAACTATACAACGGCGTATTCCTTTAAAATCTGTGTTGGATATTATACGCTTAATCAGAAAACACTGTCGCGTGAAAAACTGATGGGGAACAATGTTTCGAAGTTGTTTGTTGCTTACGTTAGTATGTTTATATATTCACTGTGTTAGCTATTCGCCAGCTAGCTAGGAAAGATGCCATGTTCAATTCTCCATAGAAAAATTTTAAAGTTGTAGTAATTCGTGTTTTCGGCCACAAATTCATCTGCGACCCTACCTCTGAATGTACACTTCGAGCATTGACATGTTCCAAGTTATGATGCAGTTTGCCAGGTTTTTCATCCAGTCGTTCTTTTACCCGAGGCCCGGCATGGTCAGGTGGTTAGGGCGCTCGACTTTCAGCCGTGAGGGCGTTATAATGTGACGGTCAATTCCACTATTCGTCGGTAAAAGAGTAGCCCAAGAGTTGGCGGTGGGTGGTGATGACTAGCTGCCTTCCCTCTAGTCTTACACTGCTAAATTATGGACGGCTAGCGCAGGTAGCCCTCGTGTAGCTTTGTGCGAAATAAAAAGAAAACAATTTTTTACCCGAATGATACGTTATTATTGACTTTATTAGCCGCGGCATAGTGGCTTATAGAATGGCTCTAAGTTTTTCAATTACAAACTTTTAGTTCATAACTAAATACAGATCTAATTACAGTTTTGGATTCAGGAGGTCAAACCCTTTCGATTGATGTATTTGACCACGTCCGAGGTCTCATAGATTCATTTATACTAATGCTACCTTAAAGAATTTCAGTTTGAGGGTAGACTGGTAAAAATCGTGATGAGTAATAAAATCGATTCGGATAGACGCGCGTCCCACGCTTGTTTTGCTGGCGCACAAAAATATAGCTAATGAAAAAAAAAAGGGGGGGGGTCTCTTAAATTAGTTTATTCCTGCATAAAAGAATTTCAAGTGCCGCGGCTATTGAGAATTTCCTCTTGTTTGCAAGAGCCCTTGATTTCCCGAGATTATAATAGTCCACACATTTGTCCTTTTGTTCAATGATAATTTTACATATCAAAATTTACAGCTCAGCTATATAAACAGCTCGGAAGTAGTAGTAGAACAAAATGATCTAAAGATATTAAAAAATCAATTAATTGTTAATCCTTTATTTATTTATTTTCAGTGTGATATATGTTTTACCAAAATCATGTGAAACATAATTAGCCGAACGGCCTTAGTTTCATTTTATTGGATGATGATTTCTAATAAATAAAAAGCCATGTTAATTAACGTAGATATTAGGAGTAGTCATTGAGATATTTTAATGTTGAACCGTTACTTCTTAAACACCTGTCTAGATTTTTTAAATTCATTTTTATTTTTAACATGAATTCATCTTGTAGACCTATAGTGTTGATATATCAAGTCTAAATTTTTATCTTGTGTCTAATAGGTTTAATTTATTCGAAGTAACGATTTAATTTAATCTGTTATAGGATAAAATAAATATTATTTGATTCACAGTTTGCAGTTTTGTCGTTCACAAGAGATGTCACGAATTTGTCACTTTCAAGTGTCCAGGTGCAGACAAAGGCGTGGACTCGGACGTAAGTATCAGAATAATTTGTAAATTTTGTACTTTTGAATATAAATGTAGTCATTTCTAAATATCCAAGTGCCAACATGAGTATAAATCATTGGTAACCCTGTTTTTTTATAATTAAAATATTTTTCATTTAAAAGTATGAAATTACCGATTTTCCTAAATTTTATAAGTTAAAAAGTAAAGTATAATATTGTACATATTGCTTTTGAATTAGAAAATACCAATGTTTTGGATAAATAAATAGTTTTCAAATCTTAATATATAATATATGTAATGCTATAGTAAGATTGCAAGGTTTGGAATGATGTAGAAACTTAAGTTCCAATGCTCAGGATCAAGATTAATTTAACTAACCTTACAAATACGAATCTCGTGTATGTTTAACATCTAAAATAATAGTAATCTAACATTTTAATTTCCTGTTAACACATCTATAGATATAGTTCATCTATATAAGGATTACGAAGTTAAGCATGTTCTGTCAAACTGTTTATGTCGTATTGTTTGGTTGATGAGTTTCATTGTTTGATTAAAACATTACTTATAGCACTATGCCTAGAATGAGGATGATAGAGAAAATTTACGAGTGGATAAATGTTAGATATATATAAAAGCTTGTTAGTGTGTGTGTTGCAATCTGAAATCACAGCTAAATGTACGTACTTATTAGGTACTAGATTATTTGACAGTTTGTGAAAATGTTAGCGTTTCTTGAGATATACTGTTATTGTTTAGATGTAACTTTCAATGAATTACGACGCCCTGTTCTTGGGCTTTGAGATAGAAGCTATATGGTTAAATTGAAACTAACATTAATCTAATTTTAGATTTGTGATTTTTTTTAGATTAATTGCTGATATAAAAGAAACTTCAGCATATTATGTTGTTTAAGTTTTAATTTGCATGGTATCTGAATATTCATATTACTTCAATAAACCAACAAATTCTTGTTCTCACTAAGTCTTCTGTAAATCTCAAGAATTTGTTGAAGGTCTAGTAAATAGCAGGTTGGTGTCAAAAGTGAAAAAAAAACAATTTAAAAAAATGGCCAAGGCTGAAAAGTCATTACCAAAAATGTTGGTAGATAATGGAAGAACACAATTGAATCTGAAAAGAAAATAGGGGAAAAACTAATTAAAAACTGAAGGCTGTAAAATGTATAACCTTGGCATTATGTTGATGATGAAAAACAAAACAAAATGAAAGTAAGCTTTTCTTTGACCTGTTTTACAACTACAAACTCATCTTTCTTCAGTGGCCTAAGTGACTTTGGGATTAACAAGAAAGGTAGATTATAAAAGTGATACAAAAAATTGGACAACAATCTGTCACAACGCCGTATATGTCTATTTCTCTTCTTGGAAGAAGTCATAAAAAAATAGACATTTATGATAACTAGTTGTGACAAATTCAGCTAATAATCCATGGTTCACCTATTGTGTTAGATAGTTTTGAAGAGGGAAACAAGTTATTTTCTGTGTGGACTACCAGAAAATTAATAGTGTTACAAAAAATTAAGTTTTTACAAGGATTAATTCCGCCTCTGGTACTTTTTCGTCAGTTCTTGCCCTACTAGCAGAATTAACACATCTCATATTACGTAGATAATATTTCAAGTCTTGGAAATGCCTTCAGTGATGCATGTGATTGTAGAAAGGCTTTTGGAAGGATATTGAAAGAAAACCTAAATCTTAATTCAAAGATATTCAAACTGCTTTGTTGCAGAACATATCTTTTGTAACAAACCTGCTGTAGAAGTGGAGTGACCACAGATGTGGTTAAAATGAAAGCTCGAAAGAGTCGGACAACATCATGAAACGTGTGCGAGCTTATGGGTTTTCGGTTTTACTAATCACTTTCTGACAATATCTTGGATATCTCATTCAGGTTCTTTTGGACAAAAGATTGTGAACAGAACATAAACACAACACGTTAGATCCATTGATGCTATAGTAACTGCAGGAGAAGGTGTTATTAAAATCACAATATAGAAAGAAAACTATTATTTACTTTAGTGCTACACTAAACATAAGGAGCTCCTAAAAATCTCTTGTTTACAATTGCCTATATTTCACACAAATTTATATGTAATCTTATGCTCTACAAGGTTTTTTACGCAGTGGTTAAATTGGGATTTTGAAAAAGGTGGTTTTCCCTTTAGTGATCCTTTTTGACATTTCCATCAGAAAACCAGGAACGCTAATGGCTTGATTTCTCAAGAGCCCAAATGCTGTTATGCTCCATTTTAACTCTTGGTTTTTCGTGAGAGAAGAGGGAAAACTATCAAAAGTATGAAGAAGAGGACGAATGAACGAGCACGTCATATTTCTTTTGATGATTCCATTATGCTTTTTTCTTTCATATTTTATATACTTTTGTGGACTCCTTTTATTTTCTCTCTCTCTCTCTCTCCCTCTGTCCTTTGATCTTATAATTTGAGCAGGGTGTGTAAACATGCTTAATATGTAGGGGTGACAAAATAAAAATAGTAAATCCACATCATCAAAGCAATATACACTGCATTATTTATCGAATAGCCCTAATTACTCAATGCAATGTTATAAAACGAACTGCTAAGTGTGTAATCTTATAAAACGAACTGCTAAGTGTGCAATGTTATAAAACGAACTGCTAAGTGTGTAATCTTATAAAATGAACTGCTAAGTGTGTAATGTAATGTTGTGAAAATGAAGACGACTGTAAAACATTGCTGAATGACTAAGAAGAATAAATCAGTATCATCAGTGTTACATATAGGTTTGCTGGGTTGGTTAAAAGACTATCTCATCATGCATTGACAGAAAAACTGTTACAGATTTTTAAAGCCTTTGGCCAAAACGTTGGTAATATAAATTGTTTTTTGTTTGAGAGGTGACTGCAACCAACGCATGATTTTACTGCATATATATTTATTAGTTTATTTAATTTAAAGATTTACGCGGCATGTTTATTCTACTTTTTCAACTTAGCTACATTCAACACAGCACGCGACTATGAATAAATAGTGTACGTGATGAATCTGCCAGAAACATAAGGCTGCTCTGTGTGTATGTGAAACTAGTTACTAAGGCGAAGGTTGGTCACCACCTTTATTGAAGTATTGCAGAAAAGTTTCGGTCGTACTGAACCGGTATTATTTTGGTAATTGAAATGTGTGCTTTACAGGTTAATGAGCGATTGCTAAAGTGTACATTCGTTTGTTTAGGACATGTGGCTATACATAAGTTCCTTGTACCCATTTACTTCATACAGTTGGCTGTAATATGAGTAACTTAAATATTTCTTAACCTTTTATACAAAACTTTGTTACACAATTTTTACTATTAAAATAAGCATACGCCTGTGGAAAGGAGGGAATACAATAGCCCCCACGACATTTTTGAAAACTGCTTTTCCAGAACTTTTGAAACTGAGAATTTGTAATTATCAACTTAAGAGCTTACACACTGTACCAAGGCTTTTCTTGTTATTTCATTTTTTTGGAGCCCCTCAGTGGCACAGCGGTATGTCTGCGGACTTACAACGCTAGAATCCGGGTTTCGATACCAGTGGTGGGCAGAGCACAGATAGCCCATTGTGTAGCTTTGTGCTTGACAACAAACAAATGTAAAATGATTAAATTTTGTGCTTATTTTGTTAAAAAACATTTATATATTGTCTTCGTCTTCATTTACACGTAGCTAAATTATACAGAGTTGAGGCGTAGACATTAATTTTAGCTTTTAACCCTCATGTTACAGACTCGTTTTTATACATTTCAATACCAGTGGGGTAAATTACACCATGATGAGCAGTTTTATGGTATATTGCACCACGTTGAGCAGTTTTATGTTTGTCTGTATGTACAATCAAGTAACTGTCCAAATATATTGGGTGAAATATCTTATTTTCTATCAAAAAATACATACACAAGATGTGTTTTTATGATCTGTATTTTATCAGTAACTAACAAAGTCGTAGTCTCTCAAGCCACTTTTTACATAAATAGTTAAGAAAAATGTGTTTAAAAAGCCGATGTAGTCCGGAACTCTCGTCGGTAATTCTGTGGTTTGTAAAGACAGGATTGTTTGTTTTGTCTGGGCCGTGATTCAGCTCAAAATATTGCATCGTCAACCTGGGGAGCTTAAGATATCCTGTACTCTACTCTGTAACATGGGCGTATTGTAGACTTTATCCTGCAGCTGGTGGATTATATTAACTATAGTCTACGACTGTCTGTACATAATTAGATTTAATCTACCCAACCCTTGTCAGGCCAAGTTCACATCAATAAAACCACAGTGAAGCCTAAACTTGCTCGTTTTTAACATATACTGCAGTCCGTATAAAAATAACAACAATAACAAAAATAGTCCAATTATAAAACGAATAATTAAATATTGTATGTCCTTTTTTACATCTTCTGAAGAACAAAAAACAAACTTCATGATAAATTAAAAAAATTGACGACACTTACAACTGAATATAAGTGCAGTTTTTAACACTTTATTTATAGCATTTGTATCTTTTAGATTGCTTGCAACGGCCTTTAAAAAAATATCACAGATCACCCTTTTCCCGCGTGATGGAAGTCGTCGTGTCGAAAAAAGAACTCAAGCGTGTTCTGTGACACGTTCGAGTAGCAATGTAATGACTAAAAGGTGCTTTACGACTTTTGCAATACTACAGTTCAATTGTAAATAAAATTTCCTTTTTTTTGACAATTTATTCATGGTGAAGTGCTTTTATCGTGGCTTTATTGGTACTGCTATTCACAGTGAAATCACAGTAAATAAAAAAACAAACGACTCTTTGTTTCGTAAAAAGTGATAATATAAGTAGGGGTTACTTTAAACTCAGAAGTAAATCACTTACTGAAGTAACCTTTCAGCTTGCATTGTAACTAACATATATTGTAAAATAAAAATCAATAAATCGATAAAATAAAGCATATTCCGAAAATTTATTGTTATAAATATTTATATACCAACTTAACAAGCATATGTCCAAACTTTGTTGTAGGTGTATTGTTTATGGTTTTTCCATCACAGTGAACCCACGTTTTTAAAGGTATTTGAATAATATGCAGCATGAATGCTGCTAATATATTCTTCTAATTGGTTTACTGGAAAATTTGTATTTCCATTACTGGTTTTCACTATGTATGTTACTGGTCTGAAATGGACAGTCCGTCAAATTGTAGTTTCGAGGTATCAGCAGTTAATTGAAGTAACGTTTGTTGTGTTTCATCGCTTTGGTTAATGTCAGTACAGGTTGTGTGTGATCAAAATAGGATGAATCGCCAATTTGTTTTCGACGAGAATAAAAGTAATCTTGAGTGATTGTAGATAAAATGGTCGATGATGGTGCCACCTGTGTAAAATTGTAGCAAACAGTAGAAATTGGCTTAAATGCATCATGAGTGGTCGAGTATTTATATTTTCAAAGAACATTAGAAATATATCATTATTGCAGAATAAAAGAGATTTTCGTATGACTTGCTGGTTATACGGACTCATAAAGTTCCAGTTGATGTCCCCCCCCCCATTTGTTTTCTTAATTGATATTAGCAATTAATATTCTGGATACAGGTACGTGGATCGATTTTGTTTCCTCAGTTTCTCAATCATTTATGGGAGTTGCTTATATTATTTTAAGCAATAGGAAAGACGTGAATACACGCGATTACTTGTCCTGATTTTCTAAGCATATAAGGTTTTTTTTGGGGGGGGGATTTATGCTTGTAACTTACTACCTTTACTTGAGTTTCTTTAAATTAAAGACTTTGCAATATTTTTTAAGGAAAGAGCTGATATCACAGTTAGAACCCCCCACCCCTCTCCAAAATGAACTGCGGTAGAAGTTAGTATGTATCGTGGTTTCTCTTTCGATGTCTTGGTGATGGGCTGTTTTGTGTCTGCTTAAGGAGGTAAGATATTGTAGATATAACTACAGAAAACATTTGCTTTTATGAATATTTAAAGTACATTTGTTATTCAACAAATAGTGTGTGTATACTGATTTTCATGTTTGTCTGTGTTAGAAGTTTCTAGCAAGTAAATTTCAAAAAAATAGAATAACGTGTGTAGAAATAATCTATTTTTGCTGCTTTTCAATGAACTTTTGTTTACTATATCCAGCAGCTAAAACTTGTTGCAGAATGTTGCGTGGTGTGGCAAGATATTTCAATAAGCCCTCTCATGTTTATACAATGTACTTCTGAAAAGAAAAAAACAACAACTAAAGATGCATTGGAATTACTATTGTGTGTGTACATCTTTCTATTAAATTTATTTTGGTATTGATATTAGAAACAATTTTATGATACTGGTTATTTATTCTTCCAGAATTCCACTTTCCCACCACCACTGTTTATGGTGGTTGGACATCAAATCTAACGTTATTACAGTTCGTATTGGAGATAGGTAATGTTTCTTCTGTTATAAGTGTAGATCGTTCGAAATGGTTTGTCTATTCGAAGGACTGGTTAGGTTTGGAAAAATCGCTATCTCTGTTTGAGTTACAAATAAGTAGCTAAAAAAACACAGACGTTCTCTATTCGTAAGGAATAAAAAGTCCAGATTAATTTACTTCTGTGATCGAACTATAACAGTAAAACAAATAATTCGTGGACAGAAGTGCTGACCCACGCCTGAGCTCAAGTTGCTTACAAGTTAGCGGTTTGGGTGGCGTCTCTTTGACCATGAGGTTTTGGCTGTTGTCCAGATTAAAGTTGTGTTTTAACAACTCACTTTCTGTCGTGTATCAGTGAAGTTGAATTATCGTTAAGGTCGAAACGTATATTTAGTACATCTCTGGTGTTTGGAAGAAAAACTTGTGAAAACAATAATGATGATAATAATAATAATAATAATACGTTCATGGTTTTGAAGGTATGAAGTAGAAAGAAAGACGCAGATAAACGCAAATCAGTTGGGTATTTATCTTTCATTTCTTATCATACAATTCACACAAATTATATAATAGATGTTAAACCTACACAACTATTAAATACTGATATGCAACACCAATTTTATTTCTCGTAAATACTGAAAAAAATGTATCAAATATACGAATTATACATTAGTTATATACCAAGATGAATATATCAAATATACGAATTATATATTACTTATACACCAAGATGCTCTTTCTACCACTGTTGTTGACCCCCCACAGTGACTCGGGGATAATCCCCACAGCTTACAATACTAAAATTCGGATTTCGATACCCGCGCTGGGTATAACGCAGATGACCCATTGTGTAGCTTTATCATTCGTGACAAACAGACAAAACGACAGAACTGCTGTTGATACTGCATGCCTGCTGTTGTGACGTTTTAACGGTTGCGGTGGCGTTGAGAATCACGTGACTCGAGTTTCGTGAGCTCTGAAGCGAGTTGAAGAGTGTTTCTTCTCTGTGTTGTCATTCGGTTGTTTGTTTAATTGTTTCCAAAACTATAAAAAGACCTGTCTGCGTGTAGCCGTCCATATTTGGACTGCTGTAGTCTGACCGAACAGCCCCCAGTGGCACAGCGGTATATCTGCGGTCTTACAACGCTAGAAACCGGGTTTCGATACCCGTGGTTGGTAGAGTATAGATAGCCCATTATGTTGCTTTGTGCTTAACTTCAAACAAACCAAAAACTGACCGAACAGGGTCGAGCGCCACCTAGTGATTCTACAAGAGAAGCCCAAGAAGTTACGATGGGTTATGTTGACTAGATGTCTTCCATGCATCAGTCCAAAATTAGGGACAACTAGCGCAGGTAGCCCTCGTGTAGTTTTGCGCAAAATCTAATAAACTCACTAAATTGTATGATTTGACCATCACTTTTATAACTCACTCATGGCCCCAAGTGTGTGTGCGATGCATTTTTGCGGTAACGAGTCAAGTAGTCTAACAGTTGGCGGTAAGTGCTGTTGATTGGCCACCTTCTCTTTAGTCTATAATTTAAGATTAGGGACGGCGCAGATAACCCTTAAGTATCTTTGCTCTAACATTCTAAACCAAACAATCTTATGTTACGGTTTAAACGACGAAATTCGGCGAAGTAGGTTATATATTAAATTATGCTACATCTGTTTCAAGTTGTCAGATATAAATAACTTACATAACAATAGCTGTATACACTACTGCAGAGCAATAGAATAAATTTTATATTTTAATCCTTTTACATTCGTTTTATTCTGATTACCATTATTATTTTGTGAAATTACAAGCATACTAAGGTATAAATAACTGATCGTCTCTGTCATGAGTAGAAGAAACAAGTATCAAGAAAAATATTTAAATAGTATCTTCTGAATTGTTGAAGACTTCGACAATGTAAAGTATCAAAGTATGAAAAAACATGTTTTCTCTGAGGCATATAGAAACTGTTTATTACTTTTTCTGACCCAGCTCAGGAGCGAAATTGTACTTTTTTTTCTGTAACCCTTAAGTTTTGAAACAAGATGAACTTTGTTTCTTTTTATTGTTGTTGCCATTGTGTTTGTTACACAAAGATGTTATTTACACAAGGTTATTTTATAATTTCGGGATGGCTAGTCCTGTATAGTGTGATTGGTTGATATTGAAACACTAGGTTATTTTTCAAGAGTCCGGTATGGATAGACATGTATAACGTGACTAGTTAATTTTGGAATAGCAGGTGTTATTTTTCAAGAGTCCGGTATGGATAGACATGTATAACGTGACTAGTTAATTTTGGAATAGCAGGTGTTATTTTTCAAGAGTCCGGGATGGATAGACCTGTATAACGTGACTAGTTAATTTTGGAATAGCAGGTGTTATTTTTCAAGAGTCCGGTATGGATAGACATGTATAACGTGACTAGTTAATTTTGGAATAGCAGGTGTTATTTTTCAAGAGTTCGTTATGGATAGACATGTATAACGTGACTAGTTAATTTTGGAATAGCAGGTGTTATTTTTCAAGAGTCCGGGATGGATAGACATGTATAACGTGACTAGTTAATTTTGGAATAGCAGGTGTTATTTTTCAAGAGTCCGGGATGGATAGACCTGTATAACGTAACTGGTTGATTTTGAAATAGCAGGTGTTATTTTTGAAGAGTCTGGGATGGATAGACCTGTATGACGTGACTGGTTGATTTTGAAATAGCAGGTGTTATTTTTGAAGAGTCTGGGATGGATAGACCTGTATGACGTGACTGGTTGATTTTGGAATAGCAGGTGTTATTTTTCAAGAGTCCGGGATGGATAGACCTGTATAACGGAAAATCAACCAGTCACGTCATACAGGTCTATCCATCCCAGACTCTTCAAAAATAACACCTGCTATTTCAAAATTAACTAGTCAGGAATACGAGGTTTTTTCTGTTTTTTTTTAGAGTTCCCGAGATCTGAATTTTGGTGATATGTAGCCCATTCGTAAGAAAACAACTATTGATTGGTGACGTTTTCTATCGATATTCAGAACACTTCAGCTAACTTTAAAATTACTATTTTAGTAAGAAAATGGAAGCTTCCGTCGGTAGACGTCGCTGTCACCATGTTGATGTTTTACTGCTCTCATTTGTCTCTGATATGTACATGCTCTCACTGTTGATAAGCGAGTAAATAGAGAATCAATTGCCTTCTGCTCTCCATTAAAATTTACCTTACGTTTGAAACTTGTGTCTGCTGTGTAGGAAATTAGAGGAAGCAAGCTATGCTTGCTGTCTTTACTGAGTTTTGTATTGCTTGCGTACAACTACGTGCGTGTTGTGTTTCACACAGTGGATGAATTTAAAAGCTTTTGTATTCGAAACTGACCGAATCTTCCCTATTTCCTTATTCTGCAACATCCTTGTCGTTCTGTTATATTTATAAACAATAAACAAAGTTTCATAACCAAATAGACCTCCAGTGGCACAGCGGTATGTTTGCGGACTTACAACGCTAGAAACCAGGTTTTGATACCCGTGGTGGGCAGAGCACAGATAGCCCTTTGTGTAGCTTTGTGCCTAATAACAAACCACAGCATAACAAAATAAATTTTCTAGTTTACATTATGTGAGTGTGTGTGCGTGCAGCCACAACGTATTCAGGGCTCAAAGAATTGATAGTTCCGTCAAGGAAAGTTGGTAGTCAACAGCCTTTTAATAAGTTCCAGGTCACACGTCCTCCATTGTTTGTATGACTATTGTTATGTATATTAGACAGTATTGACACTTTTGTTTATATATATACACACACAGCCTAAATCCTACAATTTACCTGATCATCAAACAATAGATGGAGTCGCGCTGGAACCGCGAGAGTAGACATGTATAGAGTAGGGAGCGGCATCGCGGTCACCCTCAATTAGAGGAATTCCTATGGGGACCAAACCAAAAACGAAATTTCCATTTAGAAATTCTAAAATTTCTTTTGTTAAAATTATCAAAGAAACATATATCGTATATAGTGTTAATTGTTTGTCGCCAGTTGATAGCAATACTCGGTGTTAGTTGTTTGTCGCCAGTTGATAGCAATACTCGGTGTTAGTTGTTTGTCGCCAGTTGATAGCAATACTCGGTGTTAGTTGTTTGTCGCCAGTTGATAGCAATACTCGGTGTTAGTTGTTTGTCGCCAGTTGATAGCAATACTCGGTGTTAGTTGTTTGTCGCCAGTTGGTAGCAATACTCGGTGTTAGTTGTTTGTCGAACTGGTGACAAACAACTAACACCGAGTATTGTTATTAACTGGTGACAAACAACTAACACCGAGTATTGTTATTAACTAGTGACAAACAACTAACACCGAGTATTGCTACCAACTGGGATAGCAATACTCGGTGTTAGTTGTTTGTCACCAGTTGATAGCAATACTCGGTGTTAGTTGTTTGTCACCAGTTAATAACAATACTCGGTGTTAGTTGTTTGTCACCAGTTGATAGCAATACTCGGTGTTAGTTGTTTGTCACCAGTTAATAACAATACTCATCTGGTATCTGAGAACTTCATATTCGTTGAGCGTCTCTTACCCGTGGCAAAAAGAAGTTCCTATGCCACTGAATAGATGGTTTACAGGAACATATGGCAGGTACAATTATGGGAAGGATCTCTTTCTAATTCCAGGCAGACCAGTGTAATTACATTTCGTTGAGGCAAGTGAACAGTATCAACTCGA
Organism: Limulus polyphemus; assembly: GCF_000517525.1. Lineage (NCBI taxonomy): Eukaryota > Metazoa > Arthropoda > Merostomata > Xiphosura > Limulidae > Limulus > Limulus polyphemus. The sequence continues at coordinate 15,594 of NW_013670482.1, read as the reverse complement.
TGATCTTAATGTTATTATGTTAAATGCTGTATATTTAGTGACGCAGTGTGCAATTATATTCAAGTTATTTTGGATCACGTACAACATTACACAATTTCATACAAGGTAAAATAGAGCTTGTCAAGTTGGCGTGGCTTTAATTAGTGTGACGTAAACTTTATAGATTCATGGTGCGATAAGGCTTAAACCACTCCAAACTTTTAGCTGTGGGTGTATTATAAGAGTGGCAGTCTGTTTTTTTATTTTGTTTTTACCTGAACCACATCTTATTCACACAATGGGCTAAAAGTTCAGGTCAGGCTAGAGTCCCTTATAGGGTTTAAGCATGGCCATCCATAATTTTGAACTGCTCTAACCAGAAGAAAGCAATTAGTGAGCAGCACCCAAAAGTGACAGTCAGTACCGATATTCTGTTCAAAGTCGAATAAAACTCTCTTGGCAGCGGGTGTTGCTGACAGGCTACTTCTCTCTCTGGTCAATACCTCAAAATTAGGGACGGCTGTTACCGGAATTCCAGGGTGTCTCTAACCCGGTCGTTTAGGTCATGTAACGCACCAGGGTGCTGTTCAGGTTGAAAATATCAAATACCGTACAAAATACAACAGCATTTATATACGAATTCGTAAATGCTATGTCGTTCAGTGTATTAAGTCAGCCATATTGTACGCTTTGAGAGGGAGCGTAGTGTTATTGTAGATAGTCAGTATTTGGTGTTCCAGTGTCAACGTGTGATGTATTGTACAAAAAAACAGATACATATATTCAGCAAAGTCAGGAAAACGGTTTTGTAACACAGTCTAAAGGTTATCACAATATATAGATATAAACAAGAACTCGTAGCAATGTTCGTAAAAATTCTCTACTCTGAGGAAGAAAAATTATTATCAATAAATAAGTAAATCTAACCTTCGAATACTAACCTGGAACTAACTGTACTTACAGCTTTTGGATTTCTTGTAGATACAACGTAGAGGTATTAAGACGTCATTTGAAATGACACTTTTAAAGGTCTTCTCTGACTTATGGAAATTGATTTTTCAATAAAAAACAAAAACAAAAAAAACTTGACAACTGGAAAGAGGTTGCATCATGACCGATTTGTTGTGGAGTTATTATATTCTTGAACAGCTTTGTCACTATTTCAGAGTTACGCCTAGTGAGTGAATTTTTCTTTCCAAACTTGTTGGGAAGCCTAGTTACAATACAACAGATGGACTCAGCGAAAAAACGTGATTTAACTTAGGAACGTACGAACACCTGAGATGGCCACGTTAAATAACCGAACATGTATCCAAATATTTAGAGCTTTCTCACTATATATTTTTGATTTTATTGTAATTTTCTTTCTCTACTAAAAAAAAAAAACATGATTATTCACATTCGATTCTTTTGTATCCCAATTTTATATTATGTTGGAAATGAGCTTTATCATTACTCTAAACATCTTTCTATTTAGTACACCAAATGGCTCCTCGCGTGTTCAGCTGATTAAAGCAGTTACTTTCATTCTCACTCATGATTTCCTGATTTTTTTTCATGGGAAATTGCGAATAGATAAATGACTTGAGATTTTCATAGAAAAGGATCTTTATAGCTAATGTTATCGATTTTTGTATTTGGTTAAATAAGTTTCTGGCAAAAATATGAATATCAGTTTCTGTGGATGATTTCTTTTTTAAAGAATCCCTGTACATGGCTTAACGTAGAAAGGGCTCTCTTTTGGATGATTTCTTTTTTTAAAGAATCCCTGTACATGGCTTGACGTAGAAATGGCTATGTTTTCAACCAGTCCAGTTATGTTTATTGGGTAGATTCTGTTTTTCGTATATTCTTGAGATTGTAATGAAGGACGTTTTTTTATCTCTCCGGGCGTCTCATTAAATGTTTTTAAAATCCCCCCCCCCCCATTTGGCAATACGTTGTAGGGTGTATACAGTCAGGGAAAAAACAGAAATGTGTTGCTTAGCTATTACGTCTAGTATATAAGTTCAATACTTCATTTAAAGTAGTTAATGCGGTGATTTTCGAGCATAATTTCCATAATGTGAATGGCCATGGAAAATTTAGGAAATTTATTTTTAAAGGCCTATATATACACCCTGCGTTGATGATGTTGTGCACTGCAGCCCCCAAGAGAGCAATGATAATCTTGGACTTTAGAAAGAAAATAACATTATTTACTCTTCCCTAATTTTAAAGTTGAATTTGTATCCGAAACAATAATAATAGAGCCACCAAACTGTATTGTGCCAAGGCTTTCTAGGCTTGAATTGTCTCATAAGATCTTACTTGAAGATTTTTAGTGAATGATATTAAATTACTAAACATTTTTTTTACTCTCAGCACGACCCGAACTGCTCTAAGCAGCTCTCGCCATCTTTAAAGTTGTTCGGAGAAGCCTTTTGTTCAGACAGGTGTTATGATAGAATATATGTCATAAAGTCTTATCCAGGCATCTTTAAAGTTGTTCGGAGAAGCATCGTGTTCAGAGAAATTTTATGATGGAATATATATCATAAAGTATTTTCCAGGCATGTTTCAAGTTGTTCGGAGAAAAGTTGTGTTCAGAGAAGTTTTATGATGGAATATATATCATAAAGTATTTTCCAGGCATGTTTCAAGTTGTTCGGAGAAAAGTTGTGTTCAGAGAAGTTTTATGATGGAATATATATCATAAAGTATTTTCCAGGCATGTTTCAACTTGTTCGGAGAAAAGTGTTCAGAGAAGTTTTATGGTGGACTATATATATCATAAAGTCTTTTCCAGGTATGTTTAAGTTGTTCGGAGAAAAGTTGTGTTCAGAGAAGTTTTATGATGGAATATATATCATAAAGTATTTTTCCAGGCATGTTTCAACTTGTTCGGAGAAAAGTTGTGTTCAGAGAAGTTTTATGATGGAATATATATCATAAAGTCTTTTCCAGGCATGTTTAAAGTTGCTGGGAGAAATTTTACCTTCAAAGGTGTTTTATGGTCGAGCAAGTATTTTTAGTAAATGAAAGTAACAAAAAAATGTCTCGTTTTTGTTTTATTTAAAATAAACCTGAAAGTTCTGTAGAGTGCATAAAGATATACAGTTATGAGCATTTCTGGTACATAATATACAGGATATTGTGCAGTAGCTTCAAATACCAGTGATACTATTGACGTTTAATAGGTATAATGTAGATGTCTATTGTAGTATGATTGAGGCTTTCGTTTAACCTAATATCATGTAAGTATTTAAGAAATTAGGGTCAATATTAGTTACACCCATTATAATGAAAATATACTTTGTCCCTGAGTGGAAGTCTCTACTGTTGGTCAAGTTAAGCCTTGAAATATACTTAGGATAAGGTATTTTATAACCCTTACAATTCTGATGAAATGGATATTCAACTTAGTTTCTTGGAGTTTATTGTGAAAAATAAAACATTTATATGTATAAGCTGTTTCAGACAAATACATTTGCTGTTGAGATCCTGTGTATGTGATTATTAAAACATAACTACCTGTAATAAAAAAACTGAAAATGTTACAAAAACCAAACTTATAGAAGCATACCCCTAGACTTATACTTTCTTATCCTTCGCCACTGTGTGGCGTTTTCGACTAAAATGGATTGATTTCCATGTCACCATTAGATATCTACATGTAATCTACATTAGATATCTACATGTAATCGAAAACTTGGTTGGCAAGAACGAATTGAAAGACGTAAGTAATTGAAAAGACGAAACCAGATGATTAACAGAGAATACACCGGCACGTCTTTATTAATAGGACATTAAATTACTTAAATTTCAATAAAAACGTTAAATTGATAGTAAAAGAAAGGTTGAATTAGAATAAAATTGAACTTGGACAGTGACTATTGAAAATAAACGAACTGTTCGGCTGGCTTACCACATTACTACGGGCTCCACCAGCCAAGAAACAAAATCCTACAGTACAACGAATCTGCTCCAAGAAACAACTAATTAGATCATACACTTCCCCATTGGGGAAGACTACGAAAAAGAAAAGAGGAAGCTACCTTATTAACCGACTCAAGGTAGCAAAGATTGTTACATTTTCCTTGTGTCAATAACAGACTTAGATTCTACTACAAATACACAAATCTATCCTACAAGTTAAATATGTGTGGTTTTATTACAATTAAATCATCATACATAAAAAAAGAGACCTGGAGTATAGTATTACAATATATAAACTGGTGTAAGTGTTTGATGCTGGTTGTAAAAAAATATTACACCATTCTAGTATATTTGACCGTACAAGGAGGATTTTTCCCTACATTTATATATTGTGAAGTTAGAAATTCCACCATGAATTGCGATATAGCCCATATTTTTTACACGCTGCTTAATAGCAGAACGCTTTGGCGATTATGAGCAAAAATATTCAAAAAAGTTGACGAATGTAACCAATTAAACGTTATTAGACCCTAAGTAAAACGTCCTCGGCATGGTATTCCTACAGACCGTGTATGGCACTTAGTAGAAGGAAGCTTTCCTGAAAATTAATAAGCTTTTTGTGAAGAAAATGCGATGAAATAAAACAAATAACATAAAACATTTCCCCGTTTTCTACTACAAGAGGAAAAAGTTAAGAGTTCCTTAAAAGGTTCCAAATTTGACAGCAACTCAACCGTTATTACATTTACAAAAACATCATGAAAAATCGAAGAAATCCTATTGGATAAGGACCCGTGCCGCTAGGAGCAGAATGGTGTTACTTGCAAGAATAAAGACCCGATAAATTTTAAGTAAACATTAATTTTTAAGCGAAAGATTAAGAAGTTCAGTGATAGATATGCAACTTCGTCGATGAACAGCGGCATTTTCCGTAATTTGATGTTTCAAGTAACTGTAAAAAAAACGATATGAATCCTGAAGAAGTTCAAGTTTTAAGTTTCGTCCATTGAGATATGTGATTTCTAAAAGAAAGCCTTTAACGTTAACTCACTTTGGTCAGTTGTGGTATCGCTGCTTGAACACATTGACTTTACCCGCTTTGTTGTTGTTAGTAATGGAAGGGCTCCATTCACTGGGTGGAGTGATGGCGCTTATCACGTATGGCACACAGCAACGAATTGTACTGAATTCTTTACTGGGGTTATGAATGGATTAGATTGTTTGTTGAAGTATCTTTCATGTTTCATTTTCTGATTTATCGAATAAAGATAATTTTTTATATAATGCTGTCTTTGTTATATTGGATGTCCACAAAATCCGTTAATGTATAAAATATACAATTCCAACAAAACATACTTTTAAAACCACGTGAGATATGTTGTTGCATTGTTCAAGCCTCGTATCGAAGATTGTTTTACTTAATATATTATCAATCTTATACATCTAAAGTTGGGTGTGGTCTACAGTTTCTTGATTCACTAACGATTTTCCATTTTAATGCTGTTGAAACATGTATTGCTGTACGTGCCTGAGAAGTACTTTTGTAATGTGTAATATAAATTTTCAAAGTTGGTAAAACTGGCTAGTGTTTTTTGCTGAAGTTTCCAGGAGAATCACACCTGTGAATAGTTTTAATGGTGTCTGTGGTGAAACATGAAATATTTCTTTAGCCCTGTTTTCTGATTAGAAATGGAAATAAAGGAGTAATTAATAACACAGCACAAGTTCACTACTGTTGGATGTGTAATGCTCCTGTACAAACTAAACCTGTCAAGAGATACGAGAAATAAAGGAGTAATTATTATACAACACAGCATTACACATCCAACAGTAGTGAACTTGTCCTGTACAAACTAAACCTGTCAAGAGATACGAGAAAACAAGTTCACTAAGGTTTGGATGTGTAATGCTGTGTTGTATAATAAGTACTACTTTACTTGACCATTGTTGTATACGAACTCAATTTGTCAAGATATATGAAAATTTATACATGACTTGTAATATATTTTGGATTCCAGAATGCGGATTAAAATTCACTAAATTATAGAATAAGTTTTTTGTACTGTAATATTTCAGCAACGTAACTTATGAAAGTGGAAGGCGTAAATAACATATATTTAAAAAAAGGAAGATTCAGTAAATTGACTTTATTGTAAAAGCTATAAAGAGGAGAGTATATCTTCTATTTTTGTTAAAAAGTATCTTATTCGCTATGTTTTATGCAAAGTGTTTATATTGCGTTTAGAAGACTAAATTATCCAAAAGGAGCGCTATTCGCAGCTACTGTTGAAGGAAAATAGTGATTGAGGGTGCACATCAGTGGATCTGTGATGTTTTAAAGATGCCAGAAAGTAGTTAAGGATAAAGAGAAGTTATCACTGCGTTCTGTGAAAGCGCCCTACACCTGTTTCTTAAGTGACTTAGTAACTTTTAGATGTATGGAGTACAAAACCATTAGGCCGGGCTTGGCCAGGTGGTTAGGGCGCTCGACTCGCAATCTGTGGGTCAAGGGTTCGAATCTCCCTCACACCAAACATGCTCGCCCTTTCAACCGTGGGGGCGTTATAACGTGACAGTCAATCCCACTATTCGTTGATAAAAGAGTGGCCCAAGAGTTGGCGGTGGGTAGTGATGACTAGTTTTTACTGTTATCAGTTTTTGTAAATTTGGTGGCGAAATAAAAGTTATTTTAAAAGCCATTTTTAAAACGGATATTAAACCTTTAGCAATTTGGCTTTGCAAAAATGTGCACACTGTACTTTCCTCTTCACAATTATGCTCCCAAGAAAAATAATACTTGTACCAGTTTTCTTTTGTTGTTGCTGGACAAATACTGGGGTACTGAAAAATTTTTAATTTTCAGGAAACTTTTCGTGGTTTTAGAATCAGAAGTAGACAAAACTGGTGAAAGAAATTTTTCAAACATGTACTAGAGGTGCATAACGTTCAGGATAAAACAAACATTTACCTTTTTTAATTCTGGAGCAGAAGAATAACCATGCATATTTAATATATAATGAGCAAACTCTTAAACAGAAAACACGACAGTACTTTTGTTTCTTCTACTTTGGCTACAGAAATACCCTTTGATAACTGAAAACGATACCACAAGATATCGTTATTTATAATTGAGTTAAGATAATGTGATAACCATTTGTCAGAAGAATATGAAGTGAAAATCGTTTATACGGTGGAAAAAAATCCCCGTCACACCAAACATGCTTGCCCTTTCAGCCGTGGGGTGTTATAATGTGACGGTCAATCCCACTATTCGTTGGTAAAAGAGTAGCCCAAGAGTTGGCGGTGGGTGGTGATGACTAGCTGCCTTCCCTCTAGTCTTAACTACAAAATTAAGGACGGCTAGCGTAGATAGCCCTAGTATAGCTTTGCGCGAAATTTATAACAAATAACAAGCTAGTTTGAAAGATGTAAAAAATGATTCAAAGAAAAAGTATCCCAATCGTAAAGAACTTGCATAGTAATCAACCACATTATTTTACTTCTACCAATATCCGGCAAAACAGAAAGAATGAACACTTTGAAACTTTGGTTTGTATTTTGTTAAACGCAAAGATATACAATGGACTATCTGTGCTCTGATTTTTAGTGTCGTAAGCCTGTAGACTTGTGGCTCAACCACTGTAGGGCTTTGATTACTAATTTATAACTGATTAATAAAAATCAGTAAGTAATAAAAGCTGTAAGGGAATAAATATTGAGACATCCGCGAATTCCTTCACTTTACTCAAGTTTGTAGGGGGATTTAACTAAATCAAATGATTAAAATTCCTTGATATTTGAAAGTGTACAAGTCACCAGTACTATACTAAGCTGTGCGGTACTAACCAATATGTTGCATACTCTAGCGATATTAAGATAGTCTTATCTCTTTGTTTTTAATTTGTCTATTCAACTTTAAGTAGCCCTCCAGTGGTACAACGGCATGTCTGCGGACTTATAATGCTAGAATCCGGGTTTCAATACCCGTGATGGGCGGAGCACAGATAGCCCATTGTGTAGCTTTGTACTTAACTTCAAGCAAACAAAACTTTACGTAATAAATTAGACTTATTCTGTCTTGGCGACTTTACAGAAAAGTGTAAAATCTATTTTCTGGAAGATTAACATATTTGTTTAGCAAATGAGTATATATATATTAAGGTGTAATTAACATCATAAAAAATTTCGAGTGTCATTTGTAACACAAATTCCCGACATGTTTTCTGTACCATTCACTACCATTGGGGGGGCCATATTTTGTTTCATTTTAAGTAACTTTATGTTTTTGGTTGTTACAACACTCAGCATTAAGCATTTATCAAAAATATAAATGAAATCATTTTCTATGTAAAATGCATAGAAAGCGTAGCAAGAGTTAGTGGGATTAATTGTAATATTTGCTTACAGTTTTTATTGTAAATCGTGTCTAGTACGGACTCTGTAACCAACAGAGTCATGGGCCCACATGCAACTTGGTGCATAACAGTTTGAAAAAATAATTTTTAAAAAATCTGATAATTCTAAGGGGAACGTAACTCTTCGGACTTATCGTGCTAAAACCTGGGTTTCAATACCCGTGGTGGGCACAGCAAAAGATAGCCCTTTGTATAATTTGTGCTTAACAGCAAACAAACTATTAGTAACTACATAGGATATGTCGAATTTTATGTTGAAATGCTTACAACTCTTCCTTATGGTCTTCGACACTATTGAACATAAAATGTCACTAAAGAAATTACAGAAATATGATACGACGCTGTTACATTTAATATTGTAAAAGTTGAATTGAAGTGACTCAGCGGTAAGTCAGAGGCATTATAAAGCTAAACATCGGGTTTCGATACCTTGGGTGTGCACAGCACAGATAGCCCATTCTGTAGCTTTATGCTAAACAAACTGTAATGGTGGCTAATAGTGGGATCATTTCATTTTGTATTGTTTTTTTTCTGTACTAGATAATCACTTAACGTTGATAGCATGTTTTTAATTTATCGTAAGAAAGAGTTATTTACTAAGTTTTGAAAATTAATAGTACCATCCTCTTATGGTTGAGGACTAAAGTTATATTTTTATATGATAAAGATAAAATTTTGTATTTTTATATCCAAATAAAACTTTTACGTATGATGCTGAATTCAAGTACCCAATCTTAAAATAAAGTACAAGAATACAATATCATGTGCTGGATTTTGTAAAACGTTTAAGTGGGTTTAACCATTATGCGCACGATATCAAAAACAACAGGTTTCTATCGTGTGTTTTTTTCTCCCTGTAACGTTATGATAGAAGTGTTTTATAAGCCTTAATTTATTCTTTTAAAATCCAATGAAATTCCTATAAAATTTGTTCAGCTAAGAAGTATTGTTTAATAAAAAAGTATTAGATTCCTGTCATTACACATCTTGGAGAACGTGGAGTGAATCTTATGTATAAAGAAAATTCCCAGTATATAAAAATTGTATCGATTTCACCCACACAAAGAGATTATGGCAATATTGAATCTTTTATATATTTAAATTATGAGTAAAAGAGAAACTAATAAAATTTATGTAAATTGAACGATGAATACTCATTAAAATGAAATTTGAAATACATATGTATTTGTTTCCATTTTTTTCGTCTCCCGGTGGGTCAGCGGTAAGTCTATGGACTTACAACACAATAATTCGGAGTTCGATTTCCCGCGATAGGCAAAGTGCAGATAGCTCATTGTGTAGTTTTGCACTAAGTAACTAACGACAGCAACATTTTCATCCATGTAAATACATATTGTTCAAAGTTTGGGTGCTTTTAACTAAATTATTCATGCCTAAAACTTTTACTTACAAACTGTAATGTAGAACGCCAGTTAAATGTTTTTGTAATGTTTTCGCTTCAGTATATTTGTTATACATGTATTGTCATTACGAGACTGGTGGCTACTCCCACTGAATGAGAACATTGTCGGTCACGTTCCGTGGGAGAGCACTATAGTCCTACAACACCATTTCTATTTTAACAACCGTCTGTGAAGGACAGCGAGGTCAGTCTTGAACCACACTTCCCGACAAACCTTCCTCAGACTTCTGTAGTGGGCGTCGGCCCGTTTCCACAGTCGTGCGTGTTTAAGCAGACTAAAGACATAAAAGTCCTTTTCAATTGCACCGGGCACTTGATAGATATGTGGACGAAGGGATTGCAGTGACTTGGAAGCTTGCTACGAGTCTTTATTTATTATGTTGTTAACTATGTTAGAAGATGCCCAATTTCATTGAAATGAATTTTCCCTTGTATTATATTTATATTTTTTCTCCGTGTCTTGCTTCCAAAAATATGTGGGCCAAGCGTTACCTAGTGGTTAGTGTGACAGACTGAGGATCCGAGGGTCCATGGTTCTCGCCCCGTTAACCCCTCTATCCCCCCCCCCAAAAAAAAATCGCAGATCACGCTTTAAGGACATAAATGCATTATAAGAGTAACGAACAAATACTACTATTCGATTAGAGTAACCCACGATTTAAGTGGTGTGTGATGTTGACTAGTTACCTCTCCTCTGGTCTATCACTTCAAAACTAGGGCTAGTGCAGGTAGCACTCGAGTAACTTTGCGCTAAAATTCATAAACAATAACAATAGAATAGCCCAAGTGGATGATGTTGACTAACTGTCTACAGAAACAAACTCAACCAAGCTAAGTTTATACACTAAGTGTTGCTAGAGACGATTTGATGGTGTAGCTTTTTTTTTTTTTTTTAAGGTATTTTGTTTTAACATCAAAAATTTTTTTTACGCCGATAAAGTATCGGGACCGTGGATAGTATTGATTTGTTTACTTCGGATATTTACGCAAAGCTACACAAGGGTTTTTTTTTTTGTACATGTATCATCCATATCATTATTCAGCAGTTTTATTTACTTTTTACCAAGATGTTTCCCCTAAAGAGAGCCGAAGGCTGCCTGGATGGGTCACCTATTTTAAGTATTCGCACAACCATACAGTAGTGTGTTGTTTATCAGTCAGTAGACACTAAAAATGACGTCACGTAAGGGACGCTTAGCGTTGCTGTTTGTACTGTCGTGACGTCGATAAAACGTGTGCATGCCATGAATCACAGCATGACATATGAACTTGAAAAGTAAGAAATAAAAATATTTGTTACTCTTAATTATGGTTTTATTTACTCTTAAAACGGAACGCTTTCGGGGACTCTGCGCAAGTACATCTAGTTTTAGTCCAAAGTACACGTGAAATTTAAATGGAAGATGTCTATAAAATATACATTTGGTTTGTGGCATTGGTAAGTTTGGGTGCCTTTAATAACAAATCTAATAGTGCCTGTTTCAGTCTAACTATAAAAACAACGTTTTATAGCACTTAATGAAGCGAAGCGTTATTATTAATGTAACATTCTTTATTGAAGTGCAGGTTTCATTTCGTCTTAATATGCTCTTTTCTGTCTAGACTTAACGACGATACTTTCATCATTATGGTATATCCTGTATACTTTTACTGGTACTTAAGTTACAGAGAAATTACTTGGTGACACTTTAGTTATTGCCAGACGGTATTTAGTTACACTTAGAAACAAGTATTCTTAGATAATTACCATTCTTCTATGATTTTATTATTGCTACTAGCAAATAAAACTCGCTTCTGATCAATCATGGTATTTATTTGCTTCGAATATTTCCACAAAGCTGTAGAAGAGCTATTTGTACTAACCGCTCTAATTTTGAGCTGTAAAGGAAAGTCAAATAGTCAACAGCACCAATCACCAACTCTTGGGCTACTCTAACCGAACAGTGGAATTCATCTGCCTCTCTCTTATGACGCAAAATCACGATTCCAATGAATTCACAATTTGACTAACAACTGATTTTTTATAATTGATAATTCTTTAGGAGAATTTGCTATGTTTTGGAATATTACAAAGTGTTTAAAATAGTGTTTGTAAGGTATGTTTGTGTGTGTTTTCGTATAGCAGAGTCACTTCGGGCTATCTGCTGTGTCCACCGAAGGGAATCGAACCCCTGATTTTTGCGTTGTAAATCCAAAGACTTACCGCTGTCTCATCAGGGGACTATTTGTAAGGAGTTGTAAAAGTAAATGTACTTGAATGTTATTTTTAGTAAAAAGCCTTTACACCTTACTAAATGATTAGTGTTCTAGTGAAATTTAAAATTACTTCTGCAAATATAAAATGTAAACGTTAGTCCTTAGGTGGGACAGCGATAAACTTACGGACTGACATCGCTAAAATTTGGGGTTCGGTTCCCTGCAGATAGCCCGATATGGCTTTGCTGTAAAGGAAAGAAGTAAATAAACAGTTGTAAATGTTCGTTTTCTTACACGAAAAAAAATATTCCAATTTCTCTATGAAAGTCATAATTTAAATTCGTACTTTGAAAATAATTCCAATATATCAAACAAAATAGGTGAAGGTAGTTATCATAGAATTATCTTACAAATTCTTGTTGTGTTTTTAAACATGATAATAGAAATAAAAATTTACATTAAAATTTGTATTTTTTGTTATGACTAGTATCACTAGTGTACGACCGCAGATAGCCCTCGTATAGCTTTGCACGAAATTCAAGCCAAACCACTAGTATATGCATATGTCGCGTTTTTCGAGAATTCATATGTCGAATGTTTTATTATCCATATTTACAGCAACTACTTTAACTTAAATTTAAAGGATAGCTGAAATTTATAATATTTTAGAATAAGGCAAAGTTTATTTTATAAAATGACATCAATTATCCTCCTCAGTATATTTTCATGTAAACTTGATGTAATTGGAGATGCAGATGATTAGTCATTCAGCCTACGTTCGTTATTGCACATTTAGCGGAGGTGGCTGTACATCTTCACAAATATTGATCAACATCACGAACAGCCTATCACTAATGTACCATGTTTAAAATCAGTTTTGAGTCCACAGGTACACCGAACACGCTTATGAAAGTTATGTTACCAGAGCTTTTTTTTTTTTTTTAGTGTCCAGAATCTTGACGGTATGATTTTAGGATCAAAGTCCCATGCCGGTGTGTCCTAGTAGTTAATGTGATCACACTATGAATCATTGCCGTAAAATCTCATTCCACACTTTGGGGCTGTGGGTGCGTTGTAAGAGTGACGGTCAAATCCCACTCGTCAATTAGAACCGCCCAAGAGTTGGCGGTAGGTGCTGTTGACTAGCTGGCTTTCCTATACATTTCAAAATTAGGGACGGCTATGCGTTAAAAGCCTTGTGTAGTTTTGTGCGAAAGTTCTCAAAAACAACAACAGCAAAACAAATAAGTATAGTGGAGACAGGCGCTATTGACCATTAGGATGCGGCCCCTGTGATGTTTCAGTTTGATATTAAATGTTACTGTTCAGTTGGTTGTGGAGATTCGCACATCCATCAGTGCTTATTCCTGTCTACTGTCATACGTTTTTGTATGAAAGATGGTTCCAGATTCTTCCCGCATTAGTATGCAACTGTTGTCTTGTTGCAGGTTGAAGTACTACTTAATTAACTGTGAAAAGGATATTGTTTCACGTGGCGTTGGTCTACTAGACACGTTCTTCACACAGTTGCAGGGAAGCTGTTTTGTGAGCGGTCTTGTGAAGACTTTTTTGTACAATCTGTACACAGACAAGGCGTTTAGTTGCGGCTGCGTACGACTTTTCTTATCCCGGAGCAGGTATACCAACGATTATACGAGCCAGGATAGAGAGATATCGATCATCAATTTGTGTTGTTAATGGTGGTTTGCCTTGTCCAGATATCAGAACCACTGTATTATTGTTTTGAAAACATTTTGTTTGTGCCATGTTGACACATTCCTAGCCAATTCACAACAGTCTTCATTCATGTCAGGCTTTTCATAATGATTTTGCCTTATGTTAGCTATAATACAGATTAGGATTATGCTTTAACTGATTTGTGTAGTGTGTGTAAAGATATGCATATGGTTAAATTTCACAAACAACTTAGTCTCAGAGGTTTAATCGTTGCATTTGGTAAGATATTGTGGTTACTTGTACTAGTTAAGGGTACCGTTAAGAAAGCAAATATTACATAAAAGACAGAAGGGGAATATTATCTAACATTTTGTTACCAAATCTCTAATGACCTCATTAGATGCTAATTACATACCCTGCTTTGTAGAAGTTAATGATTGATTCATTTAACTGATTAAGTACTTGCGTCTTTAAATTCAAAGCCAAAAATCTATACATAAAAGTGGAAATGTGCCTATTTCAGGTGCTTTTTAATCTCTCTTCTCGGACAAAAATAATAAAATAGGCTATGTACACCATAAGACAGTTACCAATTATAAAAATAAAATACGGTTAATTGAGCCAGCCCATTTTAGGTGATACAAGCCGAAAGTCTATAAAAAAAAATAGAAATGTGCGTATTTCAGGTGCTTTTTTTATCTCCCTTTTCGAGCCAAAATCCTAAAACAAAATTTCCCATGTACACCGTTGGACAGTTTCCAGTTACCATGCAAATATTTCGGTGATCGAGCTAGCCAATTCTTCTGTACAATACATGCTAAAACACATACAATCGATCACCTTTATAGTAAAATGACATTTGAGAAAGTAGTCGATTTTAAAGGTCATGTGTAATTAATTAATGATCAACTGACGTATGTGTGTGCTTTTGTTTCCAAATATATATTCTTAAACTCGCTGTTAATAGCTATGCCTCACGGAAGTTGCCCCCCCCCCCCACCTCCATGTGTTAGTTGATCATTACAAGATGTATTGATTTACTTATGGAACAATATATATATATATAAGTGAATTACTTATAAATTTAAGTTCTTTCGGTACCAGACCTTGTAACAGTAAAATAATTCCGCCAACAGTTTGTATCCACCCAGCTGACAGTCTCCGCCATAACAGAATCTACAACGATATTTATCAGCACAGTTTACTTCTAACATGAATATAAGTACTACTGACAACAAGAAGGCCTAGCCACGAGCTTCCTTACTCATATCACCAGTACTCAGTAACCTCTAATTGAACATTTCGAAGATAACGTCCCCCAAACAGCAGCTTTAAGTCCCAGGATTTGGCTCAAATATGTTGGCAATACGTTCGAAATATGGCCACATTCTACAGACGATTGTCTAGACTTCATGAACAACTTGAATAGACCTTTCGCTATACGATTTACAAAGGAAATATAATAAGGTAATCTCCCATACCTACACAATGGTTACCAAGATACGTACCTCATAAACCACAAGAGTTAACAGGAAACTCACAGATACTTGTAAATAGCTCGACTGTAGACCAACAATGTGAAGAAGTGCGTCATAAATTGTAGTAGTCAGAATGGTAAGACAGCAGCTGCAAAGCAAACGAAAGAAAAATACACCACGCCATCCCTCCTGATACAACTTGATAAAGAAAATGAAGAAGATAAACACCAAAAATAAGTTTGAAGAACATTACAGATACATAGCCTTATTTCCCTATAGTAAAGGTTTCTGTGAAAACATACAGAAGATTATAAACATCGTAAATTCAGAACATTATTGACAAGATACAACACATTACGATCACAGTTAGTACATACCAAACCACCTAAATAAAAATACCGTCTACAACATCCTTTGTGAATGTGGACTCCTTCTTGGGTAGAAACTAAAGGACTTGGTAACATTTTCTTCCCCTCGACGTGGATTTCTGTTCGCGGTGAGGGGACCT
>NW_013670481.1:79068-80283 GCF_000517525.1 Limulus polyphemus | reverse complement strand
TGTCCTGGACCGTGATAATGTCAAAGCCTGTTGGCATGCTTTAGCTTATATCGCTAACTACATTTTATCCAGAAAGTCACGTCTGAGAGGCGATCCACTATGTCATATGGGCCTTCCCATGGAGAAGACAACTTATGAGACTTCCCTTTGGTCTTCCTGGGATCATACAACAACACCTTGTCTCCTGGTACAAAGCTTACTTCAGTAGATCTCTTATCATAAGTCAACTTCATCGAATCAGCAGACGTTTTCAAGTTTGTATGCACTTGATGGTGAATATCATCAATCCTTTCCGATAACACTTTCACAAAATCTGACACATTCTCAGGCAACTCTTCATAAGCTGGGTGTCCTGTTAACAGATCCACTGGCAATAGAAGTTCCCGACCAAACATCAACTTTCCTGGAGTGTATCCAGTGGCTTCATGCTCTGATTTCATTCATCTCTGCCAGTAGCTCAAATTGTGCTCTATATGCTTCCCACGGTGCCTTCCCATCGAATTCCTGTGGCTTCCTTTGTATTAGTTCACCCCTATTGCTGACATTCACATCTGGAATGCGACTTCTAACAGGACTAAAGATGTCTGCATTAGGGTTTAGCTGCGGGGTCTGGAAGGGGCTTGCCGTTGTCTGGGGCTGATTAAGTCGATAGTTAATGTATCCTCCTTGTGTAAAAGACAATAAATCATCTTTTAATGTATTTAATTCACTCTGAAATTTACTAATGTTTTTCATTTGTACTTCTTCTTTCTTTTCTTTTTCTTCTAACCACTGCTGTAATCTCTCTCTTCTTGTTTCTTTTGCTGTTCTTGTATTGCTGCCATCAAATCTGTTAAGCTGTAGTTTGATTTGCCACTTCTCGTTTCCATTTTTTTTCTTTTTCCGACCCACTCTATGACACTAATTTGTTACGTCTCCGTTCGTTAGTTAATTTTCCGTAAAAATTCTTCCGAAGGAACTTTAGCGACACAAGTCCTTTCTTAAATAAAACTTTTCTCAATACAATTTTGAAATACACAGAATTTCCAGTCACTTTAACTTGACTACTTTTATAAACACACGCTATAATTCACAACGATTCACATTACAAGTTAAACAAACGCTAAAATTCAGAACGAACGACTCACGTGCTCGACTCAACAGTACGTCTCTGTCTGCAGTTTAATTACACATTGTTGCCGTCAGTTCTTACCGGTCTTATGTATACAAGAATAC
>NW_013670481.1:62207-78208 GCF_000517525.1 Limulus polyphemus | reverse complement strand
AAATATGCATATTTCTATTCATAAACATGACTACATTGTAAACACCATTTTTTTATCCTTTTCTCACAAATCAATGTACTTCAATCATTCTTTTATTATTTTTTCATTCAAAAATGTGTTATTATATACATATAAAATTTTTAAAATGTACTTACTACAACAAATCGTTTCATTGAGTGGAACCACTACTTATCATGTTATTGACCTATCTACCACCTCTTGACGTGTCGCTGATATTTTTTCCTTAAGTAGTCAGCTTCAGCACTGTTGCACTAATCAAATCCTTCTTTTCGCTTTAGGTTAGGTATCATTGATAAAATTTATGTCATTTTAATATACTAATAAAAATTTAAACAAAAATTTAGAATCATATATAAACATACCAAAATTTATCTTAATATTAAGGTTATAAAACACCAATGCTTCATATTAAAACAATACCTTTTTTAAATTACTTCTCATGAAATATATATAGGTGTATTTTATTAATCTACAACTTCTGTAACAGTTAGATTCATTCGTCGACAAAAATTGTAAATATTTTTTAAGTTTTTGTAACTAAAAACAGAGGAAAACAAAAATCATTTTAGTCATAATATTTATCTAAAGAGAGGTTTCTTTGTATAAATGTAAAACAAAATAAATTCACCTGTATTTAGAGACTTTGAGTAATACGGTGATAAGTTTATTGATTTCATCTTTTTGTTATTTCTTTTTCTTCAAAATTAAAAAAAAATATATAAAGCAATGTATGTCACATTTGATAACGAAGAACTCTCTTTTTTAGAAAATAAAACTTGGAAACGAGTTGAATGGGTAGCAAAATAATATTTATTACAAATGTTTAATGTTTGGACAATCATATGTCACCATATTAATATGACATAAGCTTGTAGAAACGTTGTACATTTGTAATAACGTTTGTTTTTTTACTACTTTGTGGTTAGAGATCGTGTTCCTGAATAATATGACAATGTTTTAAGTTACAGTGTTATTTTCATAGAGATATTTTATACCACTAAAAAGTAGACTCAACGGTAGGTGACACCCTTGCAGTTCCGGTGATTACAAAAAAAAATTAAAGCACGTTTTTTACTTAACTCTAACACAACCGAATTGACTGTTAGTTGGAAGTAATAATATTTATTGCGTGCAGAACTAAGCCTAACAGGCACACGTGTTTCGGTATTAAAACTTAAGATAAACTGTTTTGGCTGTATAATTAAGAATCTAAAACTCGAGAGTCAAGCTACGTACAATTTAACTTTCACCTAAGCCTAACTGTTACTGTGTTAGGTCGACAAGTTATAACTGGACATCCCACATGGACATTGATTTACTTGTCTACGAGTGATTTTTGGTCCCAACTAAGAATAACGATTGGTTCTATTACAACTGACAGGCAAGACTTATATTTTCCTTATTGTTGTAGTAGTACGTAATGAAATAGTAGTCAGTGTGAAATTTGTAACATATATATACTAATTGAGTAATTCATTTAATTGTGGCAGAAGAAAGAAGTATTTATTGAGTGTGATGTTTGGGAATAATAAAATGATGAGCATTTATTTTATAAGGTTGCAACAGATATTTTGGCCTACTTAGACCATATTATTGTGGTTACAAATTAATGTTATTAAACTAAAAACATGACAAACTAGTGTTCTGAACTTGTGACAGACTAATAAATGATCTTGTTGCATAGATAGAAGTAAAGTATATTTTTAATTTATAAACTTTTTTTTTCCTACATTAAGAATTGATTTCCTCAGTAATGATAAAACAGAATGTCACCATACCATTATTATCAATACATGTATTTCTTTATTTTTGAGCAGGTAAAGAAACTAGACCAATGCCTTTGGATGGGAAAAGAATTTGCGGTCCAGAAGGGACAAAATCACCTTTACTTTTTATACCTAAAAAACAAACTAACTTGGTAAGTATAATGTTGTATTTTATGTGCTGAACAAATATGTATCAAGATTCTATGACGTACTGTTTTAATCTGCCAGACACAAATAATGAAATGACAATTATTGATAACATTTAAGATAAATTAATAAGTTTATTGTACATGCGTTCACCATTTATTTACCAATCAATAACACATGCTGTTAATAATACCCATTGTATTCAGAATGTCTGATTCAATTATCCAAACACAATGTTCATTAAACTTTCCAAGGTAACTCTGATATTTCCTCTTAAATATCTTTTTAAACAACTCTATATTATTTTGGCAAGTGTGACCATCAGTATTCTACATTTTTTCGTTGTAAACAATATTTGGATAAGTATTTAATTAAATTTGTAATATGTTTAGCATTTTTATTTTATGCATCTATATATGATCTTAGTGTATTAGTTCTATCCTGTTGAGTATTTACTAATTTTATGTATTTTTTATTAATAATATACACCGCATTTTGCAGTTGTTTAGTTTCATAATTTTTCATTTTTAATCTTCCCACAGTGTTGTGTACAATTCTGTTGTCCTAGTGGAAGATAGATATCTTATATATATTCTTTTCCATTATTAAAAGCCTGGTGGTGAGGTTACTTGACTTAGATAGAAACCTATTGCTGAACATGCTCCTCCTTTAAGCCATGGTGACATTATAATGTGATGGTCAGTTTAAATATTTGTTATTGAAAAGTACTCTTAGTCTACTTCAAAATTAGGGACCACTAGTACATATAGCCCTTGAGTAGCTTTGCATGAAATTTAACAAACACACCATTGCTAAAATAATGAAATGTTGTTTATTTCAAATTATTTACATAAAGAGTGCATAAAATAAATTATTTCTTTCTTTTTAGTTAGATGACAACAGAAAGCGAACAGATGGAAGACATGCTGAAGATCTGAGGCCTCTGTGTAAGACACATAATATGTTTCATGTAAACTCATGCTAAGTTTGAATCAGTCCATCATATCTTGTTATTTTATGTGTTGTCTTAAAAAGTAGTTGAAACCTATTAAGTTCCAAAACACAAAGCTGTAATGTTATGTGTGGAATTATTTTGCAGGTGTGTAAAGATTGAAACTTATCTATAACGTGGTGTACTTTATTTATTTCTTCTAGTTTTAAGGCTTGGTATCAACAGTCAAGCACGAGGCTCAGCGTACATCGAGATGAACAGAACAAAGGTGGTAGCAACAGTGTAAGTTTCCTTTATAGCATACTAGCAGAGTACCCAGTGTTGCTTAGATGAAAATGGCTTTAAATATCCCGAGTTTCGATTAATCAACCATATTAATAGTGATTTCTAGCCAAAAAAATCATAATGATTTCTTTACCTAACTCACTATTCTAATTAAAATAAATAAAATTAACAATGTGGGAAAAAAATTTGCTAAAGCTATTTTAATGAAAGCAAAAACCAGGTACATTGCTCCTGCTTCTTGCATGACATTTCAAGTTTCCAAAATCAAAATTCCCTGCCCTTTGGTGTCCTGATTTCTGCTGTGTGGTTAAGTGTTGTTTACAACATATTCTGGCTCTATTATCATTCCGTTTAATGAAGAACTGATTTATTCTCTTCTTGTTGCAACACAATGTAAATTTGTCTATACCAAACGTTTTTGTAAAGTCATCATATAGCTGAATCAAGCCTATTTAGTTGAGGGAGTGTGTGCCCATATTTGAGAGTAGGCATGTATGTGTAGAAGAAAGAGAGATGGACATAAAGAGCACAAATGAAGGCTCCACAAAGTTTTAACACATAAATTATCATGGATAGAATGATCAGGAGAAGTCCTCTCACAGAGAAGAAATGTAAGTAACAGCCCTCTTTGATCACACAAATCTAGCCTTTTCAAGTTGAGACCAATTGGCCATCCTGTTTCCAAAAATTGGTATACTGGTCACTTTGGGCTCAATTTTTGCTGCTTCAAAGTGGCCCATGTTACTATCCGTTGAAATTTGTATCTCTACCCCTGAGTTTGGAGTTTGAAAGATGTGGCTGTGCATAAGGAACAGAAACACAGAAAAAAACAATTGCGCTTATATAGATTGTGTCACCAGGAAAACAGTAAAATTTCTTTACTAAATTTTTAAAGGATTTAAGTACATTTGTCCTTTTAAAAAGTTATTTGATATAAGTAAAAGTTGTGTGGTATGCTCGAATAATTAATCTAGGTTCTGAATCTTCATAGATATGGGCCTCGAGAAATTCAGAGAAGAAGAGAGTTTGATATGAAGGGGCAGTTATTGTGTGAATTTAAATTTGCACCATTTTCTTGTAAAGTGCGTCGTCAGTATCAGCCAGACAACGAGGAGAAAGCTTTATCTTCAGTCCTTCGAGAAACACTTGAACCTGTTGTTTGCCTTGTAAGTGGGTTTGTTTTTTAATATTTCATAAATATTCTAAAAGCTACTGTTGTGTTTATACTTTATTTTTTGTTTCTTTAAAGATCTTTGAAACATTTGTTTTCTGTGCAACTTCATAGATGGAACCACCCATTGTTTTCTGATATGCTCGAATTATTTTTCTTTGAATGAACGAGTTGAAAAGTTATATATTATGCTTTCTGCTCTCACAGTAAAAAATTATTAGGTCTTAAATTTTATGAACATTTGAAATTAGGATGATGAGAATACTTATAATATTTAACACATTTTTTATAGATATGGTGAAATTTAATTTGTAAGTAGCTAAAATCTGGTTGAATGTTTGAAACAACAGAGGAAAAAAAATTAGTGTAGTTGGTGTTTTCAGTCTTACAGTTTACAAGCTGAATTTGTCTTCTTTTACTTACTGTAATGTTTGTTTTTCAGCACAAGTTTCCAAAATCCAGAGTGGATATCTTTGTGTTGGTTCTAGAAAATGATGGTTCAGGTACTGTGAACACTCTGTGTTAATTATTAAATCTTTTTAGGATTTTTCCCAACTACTTAAGGTCTGATTTTTTACTCTTGCTCTCTCCTCCTTCGTATTCTGTGCCAAAGCTACATTCAAATTGCATATTCTCCTGTTCTTACACCCATCCATCTTCAGTCTTCCCCTTATCCTTTCTTTTCAGTTAAATAATAAGTACTGTGAAGTTACTAAAAATATAAATTTATGCTAGACATTTCCAGCTCTTATGTTTCCTAGTGATTCTTGTTTGGAGGAGATTAGGATCTCTCATCTCGTTTTCTCTTAAAGAAAGAAGGGTAAGGAGTGATTTTATTGAAGTTTACATGATTATCCAGGGAATAAAAACATCTGACTTCTTTGTGCTATATTTTAACTCTATCTCCAGAGCAAAAATGGCCGTAAGTAAGTGTATTGGAGGATGTTTCCTGCAAAGCAGTTTAGGCATGCTTGATTATTGAAATATAGGTAGTATTATACATCGTAGTAAAGGGAAATGGATCTAGGTTCATATTCTACTAAAAATATGAAGGTTTTGAGAAAGATAAATTCATTTTAGACTGTGAAAGAATGGTAGGAAGATTGAGAAGATGAAATATTCACACCAGCATAACTTATCAAGTCCTACCACAGGCCACATGGTGAATAACCACTGTTAAAGCTCCAAAATGACAGGTAGATGAAGACTATTGAAATATATATCCATAATTGTTCTTGAAACCATCAGTAAAGTGCATTTTTATTGAAGAATAGTGCATCAGTATGCACTACATCAAAGGAGAGTAATAAATGAAGAAAATCGGGAACACCATTTTACAAATATATATATATACAGTATATGTATAGCAATCATCATGTCTAGGCTAGTGCTACTCATTGTTTTGTTTGTGATAAAGCACTTCTTTGGACACAGATGTGGTCTCTCCGTGTATCCTGTACAAACAAAACTTGAGCAAGTATACCACTGGATTATAAAAGTGACCCAGTAAATGCTCACATTTGGTGCAGTTTATAGCAGCCAAACGGGACAAAAAAAGTGAGCCTGCAAGTTTTCACACAAAGCTGCAGAGGTGACATCATAAACATGGGAAGAAAGGGAATGAAGTGGTTGGAGCCAGACATCTGGTGGACTATGAAGGAAAGGATCAAGACTGTGTGCAGTGGTCCTGGAAAATGTCATCCCACCACTTCCAGGTTTTGGTGGATGTACATACTGTAATATCCCACCATCTGGTCCATGCAATAGTTATAGTCATTCACAAACGATGGTGTTTGCTCCTGCAGTTTTAGTTGATACCAACACACATGGCTTTTTTGCCTTGTTGTCCCTCCAACCAGCATACAGTGTTTTGTTTCCTGAGCCCAATAAACCACCTCACATCCTGATGGTCAAGTTTCAGACTTTTCACTTCTGCAGGAAAGCTGACATGGTTGATGTTGAGTGGGGACCTGTTGGCAAACACATGATGACTGAGTTGTAGGAACTTCAATAGTATGACCAAAGTTCATGTCAAGGTCATATGCTATGTTCCTTCTGAAATCACAAAGCCCTAATGTCGTGATATTTTGGGGGCTTGCTTGCATGGAACTGCTTGTGCCTTTCCACCTAATAACCATCTCATCAGTATACACATTTTCATACAGGTAGAAGGCAGCCTGAAACTTTTCCATCAACTTCTCCACAAACGGCTCAATCTTTGCTTTGTCTTCAGCTTCTGGTAGGCAGACATGAAGCATGCTGTGGTAGATGATCTCAAACCTGTCCCTAGCAAACATCTTGTCCCATTCATAATAAGTAACCGGCAACCATGAGGCAAAATGATGATCATTTTATTGGAGGATTTTTTTTATCCAAAACCTATGCTGCATATGCAACTGATGCTACAAATCAAAGTGGCCACAATTTCTTTGTCAAGGAAAGCTTTGAGGAAATCCTGTGGTGAATGGCATTCATCAATATGCAGCTTCACATTTTGTTGTGGCTTACAGAATGAAAAGTTCACGTCACTCTCCCCTCCTTCAGTTACTCTTTGTGCTGTTTCACCTTCACAATTCTCACAATTCCTTCTGCTTCTACAACTGTCCTCTTCCTCTTGTTAGGTCTAGATCCAGACCCTGCTTTTAGTTTCTTCATAGTAGCACCACTGGTCTTTTTTTTTTTTGTCTTTACATGTACTAACACCTGAAGAGCCTACCGCGTGGCTCTCACTTTCACTAGATCTATCCAAGTCAGATTCATCACTTTCAAAATCATTAACCATCAAATGACTTCGTAGCTACTAGAAGTAATAGGCATGGTCATTTTCTTTCAAAATACTTGCGTAAATTGCTGAAAACACATCTTTCTTGTATCAACTTGAAGATATTTTGTTAACGGAAGTATTTCTAGTTTTCGATTTATCAGCTGCTCGGAGACAAAGAGTTAAAGAACAGGATGAAAGGATTGGAATTCCTGTAAGGTCTGGCATCCATTACTGTAT
Source organism: Limulus polyphemus (assembly GCF_000517525.1). NCBI lineage: Eukaryota > Metazoa > Arthropoda > Merostomata > Xiphosura > Limulidae > Limulus > Limulus polyphemus. The sequence goes on along the minus strand of NW_013670481.1, from coordinate 70,865 downwards.
ATGGCAATTCATTCCATAAGTCATTCACCCTATCAGAAAAATATAGATCTTTTGCAAATCTTAAACTTGTCCTTATCAAACAACCATCTGGATGCAAGCAGATAATGTTCAAGTGTTCTAATTCAGCTGTAGAAATTACTTCAACATGCTTAGGAATCAAGTCTATAATGTGGTTATTTTAATAAATTCGGGTATTTTACATTCTTAATTTCATCCTTACAATGAAGAGATGAAGCACACTTCGAAGGGTCAAACGTTTTTGGAAGAGGAAGCAGGTTAGCACACACATGAACCAGCTGTATTTGTTACTTGAAGATAGCCTATAGTCAGCAAAGGATCATCTGGTCTTTTCACACAAACTCGTAAGGTAAATAAAAGATTAAACCCACCCTTAACTTCAGATGAAATTAGTGATTCCAATCTTTCCAGGTCTTCTACTGAAACATATTGCACCAAGATGGTTGTTTGATAAGGTTTCCAGGTCTTTTACTGAAACATGTTGCACAGATTTAGAATTAGAGAAATTGTAAGAGTTGAAGATACTTATAAGTGAACAAAGTCGTGATGTAAAATCGAGGAATATGATAGAGTATGAGCAAGTGTTGGTGAAACTACGATATAAATAACAGCCAGGCATAGTTTACAGTTAATCACAATATCTTAGATGAAAACAAAATAAAGTTAAAGCACTTTTTGAAAAGTGTCAATTTTATTATTTCCTTCTAGCTTTGGCTGCAGCCATAACGTGTGCAGGAGCGGCCTTGGTTGATGCTGGTATTGATATGTACGACGTTGTGATTGGCTGTGGTTTAGTAAGTAATGCCTTAAAAATCTGCCATTACTTTGTTACATAGCTTTGTATGCTTATTTCTAACATAAACATGATTGTTAAATACAGATTTCTTTCATCGCCAGAAAGTTACACACCTATAACAGAGAGCTTTATTTAAATGTTATAAAACGGTTCTCAGTAAAATACCAGGTGTATTTTCTCATCGTATATCTTAAGTTTAATAACTCTTAAGTACTCCAGTTTAAAATGTTCCATCTATATGATGTTTCTCTTGTGTATTAGAGACAGGACGAGGCCACGACCTTAGTAGACCCAGTATACGAAGAGGAATACAGACCTGAGGTAACTACAGTTTTATACTTTGAAGTTTTGAAAGGTTAAGAATCAAAGTGATTTAAGAAAATCCTGAATTTCATTTGTAGCTCATTCAGTAAAAGTTGAAACTTAAAAACAATTTCACTTCTTTCTACGAAGAGTTATGCGTCTCAAGAACTATGCTAAGGATGTGCACCAACATATACAAGTTATTCAAACATTAGTTAGGGAAACATCACGACACTATATTTTACTGCTAAAGGACAGGCAAGTTTCATTCTTTGTAATATCTAACTTAACTAACTAGCATGAAAACCAAGAAAGCTTGGCTAAATTACAAAAAGGTTTATTAGTTTTATAAACTGTATCCATAGGATAATCACCAGAGTGGAGAGCACGGAAACATGGTCCTTGGTTTTATGCCTTTGCTCCAGCAGGTGGCAGCACTTCAGTGTGATGGGGAACTACAACCCAAAACAGTGTCAGCGGTAATTATTGGACTCTATCTTTTTTAATTATCTCATAAGAGCCATAGCGTATTGTAATTTACGTACATGTGGTAAAAGTACGGTTGTGACATCACGTTTAATCTATATTCTACTATATAAAGGTGAAAAGCCACCTGTCTGTCATGCCAATATCTTGGTCATTGCGTTACCAATCGATACAGAACTTGCACAAAATGATGCAACAAGCAAGTTTGTCTTTTTAAAATTGTTCCAGCCATATATACATAAGATCGATGTTGTGCTACTTTACACATATAATTAGGTTTGAGGGCAAGTTCGTACAGGTTGCAATGAGAAATAACATTCAATTAGGTCTATGTGTGCCCCATGTTTGGTATTGCTGGTGCACAAAAGTCATAATCATTGGCTAAAATTTGCTTGGTTGTCAAGGAGACACAATGATGCAACATAGGATTTTGTCCAATCAGAACCCTTGACTACAACTCTGTAATAACTTGCATGACAGTTTACCAAGTAGGAATATGTCTTTGAGAATCAGTTTTTTTGCATGTTTCAATCTACAAAGATTTATCATAGAAGAACAGTTGAATTTAACTTAAAAATATACAGAAGTCAAAATGCTAATCAAGCAAATACTTAAAGGAGATTCAACTTGTAATGAGCAAATCGAGAGTGATTCTAGTGAGTGTGATGTTTATAAATACACTGTGTACACAATAAATTTATCAACCATAGAATTACTGAGTGTACGTGTGTGGTGGGGGTTACGAACACGTTTTTCTAACCTCTACGTATCAAACCGTTATGCTTTGTTGGTTAAGGAATTTTCATAATATAAAATAAAACTTAATTGTTTGGTTTTATAGGTATGAAATGCACATATGCCTTTCTTAGTTGCTTTGGATGTATAGTAACAAACAACCTGATGATTTATTACGAGATACTACACCAAAATGTGAGCATATAATGTTCCCACATTGGTAATAAAAGTTATATGGTGTGTTTTGAAACAACTATGTTTTACAGGCACTTGGAATGTTGATGGAATCATGCTATGGAATTTACAGTATTGTACAGGAATGCCTAACAGAGTCCTTGAAAAACAAATTAAAAAAGAGAGAAAAGGATGTCACCAAAGTTATTTCTTGATACCTAAAATCTTTTACGTCTACATCATGCATATGTCAGTAATAAATTTTTTTAGAGAAATGTCGGTTTTGTAAGATATCACAAACTTTGTTGATTATATGTTGGATAATAAAAAAAAACAATTTATTCCTGCAATACAAGCTTTATTTTTAAAATACAGGAGTGTGGAACTCATCAGGTGAGGTAATCAGTGCAAATTTAATTTGACGGATTCGTGTGTTTGAACTAGAATACTGCAGCTAATTACTAGTGGTTGTGAACAAAAGTGACGTTCATCCCCTTGTATGATTGTTCTTCAAGTAGCAGAAGTGTTTAAATTAACTGTTATTACAACATCCCACAGCCAGGAAGGTGAGTTATATATAAATATATTGTACACAATGTAAAAGTTTGAAGTGGGGAACAGCACAAGATATGGATGACGGTTTGGATAGAATAACTAATCACTTACACACGGGTAGTGGCACAAAGGACAGTGTTGTCTAGTAATCATGTCCTGCTTGTGTGCATAATGTTTACAACGAGAACATGTCCACTTCTGACCAGTGTCCATTATTGGACGACCAGTAGCTACACAGATGGGAAACTTGGTGTTACAGCTGGGACAAATATTACACCTGGAAAACAAACAATTCAAAATTACAAAATATTCTCGAGATAATGACACAAGTGAAAAACATAAAAGTAATTTAACTTCAGCATACTATGGTAGTCACTAGAAGAAAACTTACCAGTCTGGTATCATAGTCTCACATGTTGTACACTCTGCCTTTGTGTTGCGTGCATCTTTGGGAGGATGTCTGGATGAGAAAAGTTTAGATTAGCTAAATTACAAATACAAACTAATTATTTTAAGTCAATAAAAGATTCAAGTTCTTTCCATGTAGTTTTTTTTCTTTCCTAAAAGAAATGTTGAAAGACAAATAATGACTTAATATAAGATCACTTACTTCATAAAGATTTCTAAAGCTAGGTTTTCGTACTCCTCTCTTTGCTCCTCAGATAAGGTCTCGAGAGACTCCAATTTAATGAAAGCTTTTGAGCACGTTCCAAAGGCACGATTGGCACAGCTAGCTAAAGCTATAATGAAGAAAAAGAAGTATCATTTAAAAATAGCTCTGATGTGTAGGCTCGAGACAAAGGGTAACTTATGATAATCCAGCTACTTACCTAACAGAGCATAAAGCATTTCTTGGTTTAGGATATCTTCATATTCTCGTAGGTAAAGTGTGGTCTTCATAGCAGCATCAACATAACCTAGTTACAACATATTGTTTTAATATTATACGTAGCAAAAATGAACTACAAACAAACTTTTTACCTGAAAAATTAGATTTATTCAATTATTGAGGTTGAAATTATTTACTACGATCACAAAAGAAGATGAATTATTATTGTGTTGGAATCCAGACCTTTATTTCAGAGAGTTGTCAAACTCTTCAGCTAGATCTAACAGACATGGTCTCTCTCTCTCTCTCTCTCTCTCTTTATAAAATATATGAAATACCAACTAAAATTAAATACTACTCTAAAAACTGAATATTTTTAAGCTTGATGCTACTGAAAGTTGCAATAGGAACAGTCCTTACCACTGCTCTATCTGAGCTGATAAAACTTGACACTATACTACTGATGATTGTGATATCCACTGTTTTATCTGAGCTGATAAAACTTGACACTACCCTACTGAAGATTGTAGAACAGGTTTTTGTAACGTAATAATAATGTTCCATACAATTCTGAAGAATACTTATTATTTTTTAAAATAAACTCTTCAACACAGACCAATATTATAAAAAATAACAAATGAATTATTTCTTGGGGCACACACTTCTCAGTTGTACACATCTAGGATATTGCTCACAGTTGTATTTTAATTTATAATCGAGTAATACTTAATTTAACATGCTTAGAGTGTTATCTAACCAAGAAGTAAAATTTACACATAATACGGCTGTCTTTGAGCCAGGAAGTAAAAAGTGAGCCTTACCTTTACAGACTTTCTGATCAAAAGGTGGAAAGTGAGCTTTATTCTCACACAGTTGACTCTGGGCAAGATGTAGGAAGTAAGGCTTACTCTCACACAGTTGACTCTGGGCAAGATGTAGGAAGTAAGGCTTACCTTCACACAGCTGATTATAAGCACACAGTACAAAGTGACACCTTCACACAGCTTCCTCTCAGAAAAAAGTAGGAAGTAAGCTTACCTTCGTACAGCTGCCTCTGAGCAAGAAGTAGGAAGTGATAAGCTTCAGCACCTCGCCAAGGCTGGTCCACTATACGAGTATCACTAAACATTAGAGCTTCATTGTCCAGCAAGGAAGCAATCGCTGAAGAAACCTGAAAAATCATTCTATACATTTTTTGTTGTGAAACAGCTGTTTTTTAGTTTTATTCTAAGTTCTTGGTTTTGAACACATTAAACTCTTGACATAATAGTTTTAAACAAATTCTTATTGAAATGGAAAACAGTAGAAAGGTTACTTCAATGCTCTTCTTCTACAGACTTATTTGACTACTGTAAACCCAAGCTGATGGTGACAGTGTCTGGCTGAAAATCCCGATTTAACTATCGGATGGTGACAGCATCCAATAACATTTATGTCTCTTTTGGCTGAAAACTAATCCAAACCATGTTATTATCCAACTTTTATAAATATACTAGAAATTTTATAAGGTATGGTGATAATCATTAGGACATCATGAAAATAATTTGGCAGAACACTAAAACAATTATGGGTTTAAAGAGTTTACAATCATGGGTAAGGCTAGTAAAACAGCCTAGTGATTCATCCTTTGTTACATTCTAGGTGTACTGCAGACAGATAAACCAATTAACTAACAGTAACATTTGTACTTGGCCAGACAGAATGGTATTGAGAAGGCTTTATTGGTATAAAACTATTATTATGACAGCAGAAGTCATGTGACGCTGGAAGCATGCGAGTTGGAGTTTCTAGAAGGATTATGACTGTTCCTGGCAACTCTTTAGCCTTCTTATGACTGTTTCTTAATGGTATTCTGTGTAGATTGCAGAAGTAGAAACGCATCGCAATACGTCTCCCCTATGTTTGAAGAAACTTCACGTCCTAGCAGCTTTATTAGTTGAAGAACACCATGCTCACCTACGAGAGACTACTCGATCTGCTAAAGGAAAAGCTGGAAGAGATGTGAGTCTGATGAAGATAGTGTTACGTATCTGCTTGTTTGATAATTTCCCGTAAAATTTCTTTCCGAGAAACTTCAGCGATAAAAGTCCTATCTTAACTAAAACTAGTTTATTCTTTCTCGTTACAAACTTTGTAATACACTTAATTTCCACAGTCACTTTAAACTTAACTACTTTTATAAGTACATGCTCTAATTCACAGCAATTCACACAATTTACTTACAGTGCCTACTGCTTTCTTGACTCAAATTATCTATCTCTGTCTATCTGCCATTATATCTCCGCTTTATTTGCCGGGCTTATATACTAAAATAGAGGGCGCCTAGAAAAAAATTTAAATTTGAGGGCAGCCAATTTATGTTAATTGAGAGTTACTGGAAAAAACATTTTCACTAAAGATTTTTCAATTGATTTATGAAGTTAGTCTGACTCAGACTCTGACTAGTATGAGTGCAAGGGAATTTAAGTTAAGAATAAAAATACTTTTTTCATCAAACAGTTTGCATATTTAACCTCTAGATACACCTAAACGAATAACAAACGTGATTTTTCAGTAAAACTTTCTTTACCTCTTATCTTCTCTACCCTAACTAATTGTATCAAAATCATTGTCGACAAAATTGAACTGTCTCTAACTACTAAAATAGTGTAATAAATCACCTGGCAAGAGGAAATTACATAATGTACGAGAAGCTTGAGTCATATCTCATTCAGGAATTTATGTAAATTTTTTTAGTTTCCTTATCTAACCTATAAAGTTTTCAGTTTTTTATATTTTACTTACTGTTGTGTAAAAAAGAAAATATACCAATAATTAAAAAATGTATATAAAAACATTAAACTTACAGCTTACCATTGCTTACTTGGACTTGAAAATGCATTCTTAGCTTATGTTGCTAAGATTACTTTTTTTCATTATACGAGTTGTTCAAAAACTACTTTCAAATAAACATTTTAAATCACAAACAATAATTGAAATAGTAAAACAGTAATACTTCAAAACTACTAAAACTGACTTCTAACTAACATATATATAGGTTATAAAAGTTTTATTTCTTAGAAGTACCAACTTTAGTCTACAATCAATAATATTTATTTAGGAAATAGCACCTTTTACTGAAATAAATTAACATAAAGACATTATAATCACAAAAAGGTATTTATATTGGTTATAAGAATGTACCATTGACAAGTACACATGGGTAAATAAGTAACTTTAAAAGCATGAGGAGTTGGAAGAAGCTTCTGTGAGTGTAACAAATTAATCGATATCTCAAAAAGTAAAGAAAGTGGGATGTTCTTAATTTAAATTCTGGCCTGTCAGTAACTATCTATAGTTGGGGGTATCCAATTGGTGGGCATTTCTGAAACACATATAAGGGATGAAAGAAAAATGTAAACAGAGAATTTATTTAACTATTTCCTTTTCAAATTAACTAACTAAAACTTATATGATATTAAAATTTGAATTATAAATTACATTTTCAAACATTAATAATAAAGTTGTTTAATTAAATTTTTAGTGTAACTGTGTAAAAATTCTGCCATACACACTTTAACCCCCACCAGTGCACATAAGGTTAAAAAAAGGCCAGATATTTTATTCAAGATATAGAAACCTCTAAATAACAGAAACATATGCAAACACACTACCAAAAGCAAAAAAAAAAAGTCTTCTGTAGGTTTAAACTACAGACACACATCCCATGACTTTTATAACCACCTACACTACACTCGTGTTCTGTATAAATGAATATTCAGTTTGTTTTACCTTCGACACCATCTTTGCTGCATCCAAAAACCGATGAGCTTTTCGATACAACTCCACAGCACTCATAATCTTCTTCTTCTCCATCAGGTAGCGTGCGTACTTGCTAAGAAGGCCATCAATCTCCTGAACATTATGTTTCTGAGCCAAATAAACGGCAGTGTTCCACTGGCTTAGAGCCACACAACATTCGATGGCAGTTTTGATCTTATTAGCCTGAATGAAATATGGTACTACATTTTCATTTGTAGTATTAAGTTTGGTATTTCTATGACCTACCATGTTTACATCAGAACAATTTCTATGATCTACCATGTTTACATCAGAACAATTTCTATGACCTACCATGTTTACATCAGAACAATTTCTATGACCTACCATGTTTACATCACAACAGAGTTTTAAATACATCCAGTAAAGATTTTAAAAAAATGTTTATAGTGCTTTATAGCCACATATTACTCTATCAGCATGATGAAGAACATTATCAGCACCTATATATATTGTTAGTGGTTATATAATTAACCAACACGTTTTTTTTATTTAAGGTTATAGTGCAAACAAAGAAGTTCTCATAGTTTGACAAATAAATAGAAACCCGTGGTAACCAGGAATTTGTAGAATATTTCTAAAATGGTTAATATGTCCTTAACTTACTCCAACTACAATAACATAGTTTACCTTCGTGTAAGCATCAACAGCCTGTATACACATCCCTACAGAAGTAAACATTACTCCAAGATCCTGCAAAAACAAACAAAAAAAATTGAATCAACTTTTTGATGCTAAAAGAACTTTTCATAAAACCAAACTAACAAACTTGTGTACAGTTCAAATAGTTGAAAGTCACTCTCTCCAAATATAATGAAAAAACCCAAACAACTCAACTGCTGTACAGTTCACACTAGCTGAAAGTCACTCTCTCCAAATATAATGAAAAAACCCAAACAACTCAACTGCTGTACAGTTCACACTAGCTGAAAGTCACTCTCTC
>NW_013670481.1:59889-61422 GCF_000517525.1 Limulus polyphemus | reverse complement strand
ACTTACTTACACCCAAGTCTATGAAAGTTACTTTCTTACTGACACCCAAGTCTATAAAAGTTACTTACTTACTTACACCCAAGTCTATAATAGTTACTTTCTTACTGACATCCAAGTCTATGAAAGTTACTTTCTTACTGACACCCAAGTCTATAAAAGTTACTTACTTACTTACACCCAAGTCTATAAAAGTTACTTTCTTACTGACATCCAAGTCTATAATAGTTACTTACTTACTGACATCCAAGTCTATAAAAGTTACTTACTTACTGACACCCCGTAACTTTTATAGACTTTTACTTACTTACACCCAAGTCTATAAGTTACTTACTGACTTTTTAAATGTATAAAAATTACTTACTAACATCCAGGTGTATATTACTAAGTTATTTACTGACATCCAGGTGTGTATTACTAAGTTATTTATTGATATCCAGGTGTGTATTGCATATAAAATATACATACTGACAAAAGTTTGTGATTTTCAGGCAAGCTTTTCATTAGTTTTTCCAGGCTGTCGTAATCCTCCAACATGTAGTAACACTCAACTAGTTTCTCCTGGTTGTGTCCTTGCTCATAATAAGTAACAGCATTCTCCCTGTGGGAAAAACAAGCCTATGTTTTGTAACCTACACAAACAGATAAACTATTATCAACAAAATTCTAATAACATTTCCACTTCTACAGATCCTCCTGCACCTACACAAACAGATAAACTATTATCAACAAAATTCTAATAACATTTCAACTTCTACAGACCCTCCTGCACCTACACAAACAGATAAACTATTATCAACAAAATTCTAATAACATTTCAACTTCTACAGACCCTCCTGCACCTACACAAACAGATAAACTATTATCAACAAAATTCTAATAACATTTCAACTTCTACAGATCCTCCTGCACCTACACAAACAGATAAACTATTATCAATAAAACTCTTATAACATTTCAACTTCTACAGATCCACCTACACAAACAGATAAACTATTATCAATAAAACTCTAGTAACATTTCCACTTCTACAGACCCTCCTGCACCTACACAAACAGGTAAACTATTATCAACAAAACTCTAATAACATTTCCACTTCTACAGATCCTCCTGCACCTACACAAACAGATAAACTATTATCAATAAAACTCTAATAACATTTCAACTTCTACAGATCCTCCTGCATCAGAAAGTATTTGTCCTCTACATGATTTTCATCCAACTTATGTTTGAGATCTTCATGAATTTTTTCTCACTCAGCTAAGAGAAGCTCGTAGAATCGAGGCTGAATCAGAATATAATGGTTCACTTCATGAGATATCAAGAATTCAGTAGTTTTGTAGGAGCTTACTGATGGGAAACTGACTGAGGATTCAGTAGTTTTGTAGGAGCTTACTGATGGGAAACTGACCGAGGATCCAGTGGTTTTGTAGGAGCTTACTGATGGGAAACTGACTGAGGATTCAGTAGTTTTGTAGGAGCTTACTGATGGGAAACTGACCGAGGATCCAGTGGTTTTGTAGGAGCTTACTGATG
>NW_013670481.1:51666-58162 GCF_000517525.1 Limulus polyphemus | reverse complement strand
ATAGGATGAATATGGAAGAGAGAACTTTGACATTACAGTTAACAATATTAAATAACAATAGGATGAATATGGAAGAGCGAAGTTTGACATTACAGTTAACAATATTAAATAACAATAGGATGAATATGGAAGAGAGAAGTTTGGCATTACAGTTAACAATATTAAATAACAATAGGATGAATATGGAAGAGAGAAGTTTGGCATTACAGTTAACAATATTAAATAACAATAGGATGAATATGGAAGAGAGAAGTTTGGCATTACAGTTAACAATACTAAATAACAATAGGATGAAGAGGAGACAGTGCTTTTAGTCAGATAAGGTAAAACAAATACCTTCGATCCATCTCAAGATAAAGTTTTTCAGCTTCATCAAACTGCCTGAAGTAGAGAGCTACCTCTGCTTTTCTCAGATTTTCATTCTGAAACAAAGAAAAACAATGAGCTATTAATCACTGGTTCTATTGTAAACAGTAGATCGTTAACAAACTTGTAACTAGATGCTTATTCTATGATCAATAAACCATTTAATGTTATATGTCATACACAAGACCTACACCTGCTCTGATCTAAACTTGTATAAACAATTTAAATAAAGTAACTAAGTCAGAAAAAAAGGTCTACCTGTAGGTTAGAGACTCTCTTCACCAGCTCAATTCCTTGGTAATCTTTACAACGAACATAGGCTGTTTCGGCAGTGGAAAAGTCTAATTTTTTAAGGGCTGCCTCAGCTAAGAGATGCCTGAGAACAAAATTTATGAATCAACAGCATTACTGAAAAATAATGAAACTAAATTAGAATGACCTCAAGAGCTGAAATGTTATTCTTAACCTGAAAACAGCAAACTTCATAATACTAACTCATAGCTTTTGGTGAAAGTTGCCTTCTAACAAGATCTTGAAGAATTTCTCAATAATGTGCTTTGGTTATGGTAGGTAATTCAAGGAAAAAATAAAGTGTTACTGTTTCTTATTTGTAGAAGGTTTAAGAGGAAAGACCACAACATAATGAACTAATTCATCACAATACCAGAAAACTCTGACTTCACTGTTCTGAAAAATGAAATGGTCTTTCCTTTTACTCCCGATCAACATTCAAATATCTTTTCTTGAATTATGAATAACACGAATGGATTGAAATATTTAATTAAATTATCTCAAAATAAACCTTCATTTCGGTGCAAGATTGAAATTAGCTTGAATTCTTCATAACCTCTGAATAGTGGGTGACCCAATGGGTCACGATTTGTCTAGTTATTATTAATCTTAAAACAGAAAACTTCATAACACTAACCACAGCTTTGGGTGAGAGTTGTCTCCTATAAACTGACTGTATTATTATCATTATTAATTTTAAAACAGAAAACTTCATAACACTAACCACAGCTTGGGGTGAGAGTTCTCTCCTATAAACTGACTGTATTATTATCAGTATTAATTTTAAAACAGAAAACTTCATAATACTAACCACAGCTTGGGGTGAGAGTTGTCTTCTATAAACTGAGAAGCTTCAACAATGCCAACTTTTTCCAGAAGATCTTTAGAGTCCCGAAGTGACTAAAAAACATTTCGTAAAAAATCTTCAAAAACAAACATACTGAAACAAGATTGTATAGAGATTCTATTTTGACATGATGTATGTCAAGTAAACGTTGTAAACGGAACTAATAAAATCACAAGATGCTAAGAATTTGGATATGGTCTACACAATCAAAGACTCATTTCCAAATGGGGCCTCTTAAATTAATAGCAATCTTTGATATTTGTGTAAAATATTAGAGTTCCTTCATTTTACCTAAACTTCAAGTCTCATGTTTAATTTTCTGTATCTTAACTGAACCTTAAGTCATGTATTTGATTTTCTTACTTTGACCTCGTTGTTGATTAGATATTCTAGAGCTGGACTATCTGGATTCTCCATCAGCTCATCCAACAACACAGCTTTCACTTGGAGATCTACAAAGGCATACATGTATCCACTACACATCACAGGTTCCTGTAACAAAAGAGAAACTGGTATACTTTGTTATACAATAATGGAACATTCATTTCACACAGATCAACTACCTAGTCATAAAAATTCACAAAAATCAACTACCAATTCATAACAATTCACACAGATCAACTACCAATTTATAAGAGTTCAAAGAGATCAACTACCAACTTATAATAGTTCAAATACCAAGTCATAACAGTTCACAGAGATTAACTACCTAGTCATAAAAGTTATAGTACTAAATGTTTTATAAATTTAAACGTTATTGAGATCTTTAGGTTTATATTTCACATGAAACCTTTCTCTATTTGATATCATTGCTTGTCTTTACATATAATTCTTATAATTTTTATTTTATCATTCAAAAATCTCACAATCTTTATTTCGTTGTTTATGTCTTCAAACATAACACTTATAAAATACTCATTAAAGACTGTATCTTTGTTCACCATAATGTGAATCTACAACTGTTTGGTAACATCTTAACTTTACTGATATCAATGTTTGATGATAAAAATAATTGTTCAGTTAACATTACCTCTGGATCCAAATCTCTAAAGATATACATTCTAGTTTTCTCCATGAAGGCAAACATTTCACTGTTGTCCTGTAACCAACAGAATTTAATGGAAACTTTAACGGTAACAAAACACTTAAACGCACACTTACAAAAATTCTGTTAGTAACACTTCTTTTTTACTTGCAATGATATTTTGATAAATTAATATTCTTAATATTATGGAATGAATCCCAAATTACATTAAAAAAAAGTCTTACTTTAGCATAGAGCTACATGACTGGTTATCCAAGCTCTATCCATCACAGTTAAAATATGTCAGACTGTTTAAAACATCATTATAAATAATTGTTTTGTCTTACAGTACCTGCTGTAGTGTGGTTAAAGCTCCAAAAATCCCGAGAGATACGTATGTACCTTATTTTGAGATCTTTTTAACTTTCTCGCACCTACTGGACAAAGTTTTCCTACGAGGAGAACTCAAAATGCAACAACTTACAGAAGCCCACACTACATCCCAGACGTCTTTTCTTTCAAATGGTAGTTTCTCTCCTAGCACTTCTTTTCCCGCTGGACCTACAGATTTGGTCTCCAAGTCAAACAGAGCCAACATTCCCAAGATGTCTATAATGGATATTCGACTGAATAAAAAGACAATCAACATTTATTTGTTAATGTCTTTGGTAATAATGATGGTATTCGTGTATTTTAAACATACAAATATAATATTCATACTATGAAACTTATAAAAAAAAAACAACATCTGACTTTTGAATAACAGCAGAAACATGACTAGAACTTAAATTCAGTTGTTGTTTTTCAACAATCTGTAATTAACAGAAAGTTCTATTTGTGTACTCACCTTGAATTGCTGTTCAGGGCTATTTTAACTGGATGGCAGGCCACATTATATTTGTGTGTCAGAGCCAAAAGAGGTAAGGCATATCTTTGAAATGTCCCAGATTCTCGACCCTAAACAATCATGGATTAGAGTAAACCATTATATGTGTGTGTACAGAAAGAAACTGAAAAAAAAAAATGCCAAATAGGTAGACATAGACAAAGAAACTACAAATATGTAGATGTAGACAACGAAACTACAAATATGTAGATACAGACAACGAAACTACAAATAGGTAGATACAGACAACGAAACTACAAATACGTAGATGTAGACAACAAAACTACAAATACGTAGATGTAGACAACGAAACTACAAATACGTAGATGTAGACAAAGAAACTACAAATACGTAGATGTAGACAAAGAAACTACAAATACGTAGATGTAGACAAAGAAACTACAAATACGTAGATGTAGACAAAGAAACTACAAACAAGTAGATGTAGACAAAGAAACTACAAATACGTAGATGTAGACAAAGAAACTATAAACATGTAGATGTAGACAAAGAAACTACAAATACGTAGATGTAGACAAAGAAAATTCTCAGTTTGTGTATCAGTGCTTTTAATAAAATAAAGTTGAGGAAAAAAAATAAGCTTTACTAGTAAATTTCAACATGATATTAATGTAATTATATAATTAAAAATATTCCCATACTTACAATAATAAGCATTTTTTCCGAGGAAGTAATGCAAGATATTGGATCAGTTGTAGGCTGACAAAAATAAAGAAAACACAGTTTAACAGAAACAAGAAATACATTGCAACAAGTTACAAGTTCATTCGATAAAAATCACTTAAATTTCTTAAATATACAAATTTCTAATATTAAAAACATGTTAGAAAACTATTAAATCAGAAGGTTTTACACAAACACATGACGCAGTACTAGAGCAATCGATAAACATGACGCAATACTAGAGCAATCGATAAACATGACGCAATACTAGAGTAAGCGATAAACATGACGCAATACTAGAGCAATCTATAAACATGACGCAATACTAGAGCATTCGATAAACATGACGCAATACTAGAATAATCGATAAACATGACGCAATACTAGAGCAATCTATAAACATGACGCAATACTAGAGCATTCGATAAACATGAAGCAATACTAGAACATTCGATAAACATGAAGCAATACTAGAACATTCGATAAACATAAAGCAATACTAGAGCATTCCATAAACCTAATACAATACTAGAACATTCCATAAACTTAACACAATACTAAAGTGTTCCATAAAAATAACACAATATTACTCAAGAGCTTGTACATTGTAAAAACTGAACATTAACCCTTAGAAATGGATAATACTTTGATAATTAGTCAAAATCAAAGTACTCATTGAAAATTGAATAACATCAACTAAAGAGATAAACACTCCTTACCTGGCGTCTTTTTCTCTGTTGTACGTTTTCAAAATACATGAAATAGAAAAATATTAATACAATATTAGAAATATATAAAATGAAAAGCAGCAAAGGCTGGTTTATTACACATTTCTATCATCTTTACATTACTTTTACTCACAATGATAAGAGGATTCCATTTTATGGCCTACTTTATCATTTCACAAATACACTGAGCTTAGAACATTTAATGGCAGTCCTATTATCAAAACTGCTAATCACTTAATGACTAAACATTTACTAATTTTGTGCCAGATCTTCACAAATATACACTTTTAAAAGGTTTCAGTAATTTAAAATCAATGTATCATTCAACTAATGGATAAATACACAGTTATCACCTGTAAAGACTGAAAAAACAACAAAAGAAATTCTGTAACACTTAAAGAGTTTAAGTAAAAACAAAAAAAAAGCCAACACACACACACACAAATACACAGCATGCATAAATAAGCCTAATCCTTCAAGAAAATGTTGCAAACATGAGAATAAAAAAAGATGAAACTTACTTCAAAAGCTCTTTGAATGTCCATTCCAGCATCAGCTGTGCCAGATGGTGTTTCATCAATATGATACAATCTAAAAGGCAAACATACATGCTGAAGTCAAATAAAAATACTTTCACATATTTTAGAGAAGAAAAAGACACGAATGAAAGCATTATATAAATACTTCTTTAAGAAGCACATTTCAAAGAGCCTATATGATAACTATAACCTATACAAAAATTGTGAATAAATAGAGTTGTTTAAACATTTGTTTAACAACAAGTAAAAGTTTGGAATGGTCTATTCTTTCACTGGGTTGTGTGTCTGTGAGCCAGATTAGTTTCGGAGAACTCCACTCCTCATTAGTGACCCTGGACACCACCACCAATGAAATATCGGACCAAATCAAGCCTTTATAGTAGCGAGGTATCGAAAATTGAACTGGTCAACAAACCGTTCCTGCCCAGACTTGGATTTTTGAGATCCAAGTTCTACTACTGTTCTTCCCTTTGGAGTTCTGAAGTGCCACATGTAGATAGTCTCTCGTGACGTGGCAATGACATATGTGCTTGTCATAGTGACAAAACAGAGTTCCATTTCAACATATCTCGAGTCCACGGGAGTTCCGATGGCATTGCACAAAATTAGTGCATACTGTAACAGATGAAAAAAACAAACTTATTGATATACAAAGAAAAGTGATAATACTCTAAGGTACAAAGAGAAATTTATGTGTAAGTTTCTATTAACCCTTTCCACATGGGTCATGGGTCAAAGGCCATGTCATCGCATTCAAAATTTTATTGAACTACTATTTCATGAATTTATGTCAAAAAGTTTGGTATCAAACTGTAGATTATAATTCAAATTTTAGTATTATACATTATTTAATTTCTTAATTTAAAAGTAAATATTAAAAAACACAGATAATCATCAATTTTTGTGTATGTCACGTGGTATGTTGAATGCAACATTGGTTCAAATTCGATGTTTGTGATGCCAAAATACCAAGTCTATAGTGTTGTACAATTAGGGACTCAAATTACCAATATTGACAAGCTAGAATATAAAATAAGAACCTCATATCTTTTCTATTTGCTGAGATATCGCTCATGTACTGAATTAAACGTTGGCCCCGCTTACCTCTTACCATTTTTAAAATGGTCCCTT
>NW_013670481.1:47613-51298 GCF_000517525.1 Limulus polyphemus | reverse complement strand
CATAGAAAGACATCCTGTCACTGATAACAGTGAGGTTGAGAGGAGAGAAATGAGAAGAATGGGCACACGGAAGGGAACGTCGGAAGTAGTGAAAAGGATGGGGCAAAGAAGGACCACAGGGCACTCAAACAGGCAAAGATGGAGCAAAATCAGTAGGGCGAGACAAACAAGAAGCAAGGGAGGAAAAAGAAGAATGTAATCTTCCCACATTGTCCCTGGACTTCAAAGACTCAGGAAGACACCCAAGGACCATTTCGTGTAGAAATGGGGTCTGATGAAGTTTCTATAATGACAAAAAGGGGAGATACACCCCTGTAAGTAACACATTACTCCAGAGTAAATCCCAACAACCCAAAATCCAAGTGGTGAGGGACAAGGCTGAAGCTGACAACTAGGCCCTAGTAGACTACAAGAGGGTTCAAAGATTGGCTAAGAACTGATCAGGATTCTGGTGAAAGCCCCGAGACAACAACTATAAAGAGGAAAGAACATGTAAAAGATTGGTCAATGTCATGCGAATTATAGTAAATTGGGACCTATTAAAATGAACCAAGGCATAAGGACTAGAACCCCACAAGGGAAGGAGTGGGTCTAAATGCTGAGAATCCAAATAGGTATTCAAGGCACGTTCGTAATCAAATAAGAAATGGTCCAAAAGCCAAGGGGGGTGAGGCATAGCAACTCCCAACTGTACTTGAGCAGAAAACGTTGAGCATGAACAAAAATGTTGAGAGAGGAAAAAAATAATAATAATCAAAACGAGGCTCTTCTCCCAGCAAGGAAGAAGTAGAAGAACCTTGGGCTAGAGGGGAGACATGTAAAATTTGACAAACCTGATCAATAAGGTGTGAGAAAGCCAAGGTTGGCAGACTCTCCTGACTGTCAGTGTTGTGTGACTGACTGAATAAAACTGGGGCAGGAAAAACCGAGCCGAAATTGTCCTCCTACTGACAAAAGAGCATGGTCCCGGGGGATGGGAGAACAAGCAGAAGATGCAGTGAAAATGTCCAACTCCTGCCGAATTAACACCCGAGTCTCCTCGGCTGACGTTGGCAAGTTGCTTGCCTGGGGACTAATGACATGAGTTTCCTCCATATTGGTGGGAACTTCTTAATCTGCCACATAAAAATTCTAATTTATAAAAAAAAATTGTAAAGGAACTACTAAATGAAAAAGTAGTTCCATTAAAAGTGAAAACTAGCAAGAACACACACAAAACTGCATCAAACTTTGCTTAAACAACAACTGAAAACACCCATCTGAACACTTTAGTGCCAACTGAGATGTGATGATTGTGCTGCAATGGTAGAGGGAGCTACCTGTGCTAGTATAGAGGGCACAACGGGATTGGTGGAGGATGGACACATGTTGCTGCAATGACACAAAAAATATAGGTGTATAAAAGACTGGTGCACTGTTCATAAGATTTACCAATGCCTAGAGGGCAAATGAAGGTCGAGATAGCTATGAGTGAGGAGTGGAGGTAGTACTGTTTCAGAATTTGAAAGTTTTCAGATGAAAGAAAATATTTTTCATCTTAACATGAAAGTCATTTTGCACTGGGAGCAGTCATTACTCTGACACCATATGATTATGGAAGAAGTTTTAATAATAATAATACACAATCAAATATTCAGATTTCTTTGTCTACAAAAAATGTTTAATATTTACTGAAAGCTTGCCAAATTTTGTGAAGATACATTAAGATTTAAGTTACTTTACAGAAAGCTATACCTGTCCATCACTGTCGTCTGCTTTAGTTGCCAAAGTACAGAACTCACCATAGGATGCTATGGTTAACAGATGTTTCACGTACTTCACATACTTCTGTTGAGAAAAATAAATGTTAGAACTTTTAAAAAATCCATATTTGTACAAACAATATTTTGGTAACAATTCCTAATAAGTATGTATAGGAAGCATGTAAATGTTTAAAATTAACAGAGAAATAGAGATAGGTGAGAGTTTTAAACATACAACAAACTCTGACAGTAATTCATTTAAAAATGTTCAACCTGTATGTAAATTTTTCTTAATATTTGAAATCTTGACCATTTTCCACTCCTCTGGAAACACGTGAACTTACCTTATTGTTGTGTGTGTGTGTTACATAAGACTAGACATGAAATGTTTACAACTTTCCTCTCTTTCTGGAACACGTGAACTTACCTCGTTGTTGTGTGTGTTCCAAAAGACTATGGTACTCTCTGTGCGGTCTGACTGGTTGAAAGCATAAGCAATTGTGTTGGAAAAGTAACACCACTAAAAGCAAAGAAATTGGTTATTAACTTATAAAATAATGTTTAAACTACTCTCTCAACAGAAAAATCAAAGGTAAGTAAAAAATGTTTTTCTTTATAATGAAATGTTATCAGTTTTGACTAGATTTGTTCAACTACTAAGTTCCGCTACAAAACAATATATATATATACACAAAACAAACAACATTTCTTGCAAACAGTTAAACATCTAAACATTTCTATAAACAATTAAACATCTCGAGAAAGAATGAAATCACTATAAACATGCTTTTCTCTAACATAACGTCTTTCTAAACAATGTTATAATTTTCCTATACTGAAAATGTATTTCCGATAGGTACTTACCTCTCCTCACATAAATAGCTATTTTTGTTCAGTGCTACCCTCTTTACACAAAAAATTTTGTGCATGCCACAAGCCTTGAAACTCTCACCCAAGTCATTCCAGTTCGTCTCTCATGCAAATTATTATTCGACAACCCTCATCAGTAATAGCGCGACACTCTTTTGATGCATGTGACTCCCTCTTTTCAATTCTACCAAACTATCACTTTGAGTGTTGGCAGAAAATGGAAGCACCAGTTTTCAGTGGGGATAAAGGATGGGAAGTGTAGGAGAAGCTAAGTACTGAACGGAAATACATTTTCTGTATACGAAAATTATAACTTTTAATACGTTACATTACCTCTTCTTACATAAATAGCTAGAATCCCACATTGAATAAATGGAGAGACTGGTGCGAGGAAAAAAGAAGCATCCTTTGAAAGTTTCTGAAGGACTCTCCCTAAGAAGAGATCTTCGGAGTCAAAGATCATATGTGGGAGACTGAACCACTTTTGAACCAGATATATTCTTTGCCCATTGTGGAAAGATGGAGGAATACATCCAAATGGGAGAGAACAATGGAAGGATAATGATGCGAACCATACATTATTTATTAAACTCAATCCCTGAAAACATAAAAATGGGTAAGATTAAAGGATGTGCCCCTAGGTATAGAGTGGCTAGGATGCAACAGACCATACATGACAAGTCAATTACATTCAAAACACATGCTGTCACGAACAGACATCCATGTGGTGGTGGGATGAGGATCATACCATCGGTAAGTCAACTGCATTCCACAACTCAGCCATCTGGTGAGGGTAGGAAAGAGGATCATACCATCAAGTTCATGAGACCGGAGAGAACCTTGTACTGCCAACCTATGAACAGGCACATGATAAGAATATGAAAAATTGAATGATCGATCCGGGAACCCAACATCTGGCATCGAGAGAGAGTGGAAGGGGAAGAATGGAGTAATCTGCAAGTACCTCCACCGTGACCCGCAACACGGATGGAGTAAAAAGAGTATAAACGAGTGAGGGACTGTTTGTTTGTTGTTTTGAATCTCGCGCAAAGCTACACGAGGGCTATCTGCAC
>NW_013670481.1:46094-47215 GCF_000517525.1 Limulus polyphemus | reverse complement strand
ACGCCCCCACGACTGAAAGGGTGAGCATGTTTGGTGTGACGGGGAATCGAACCCGTGACCCTCAGATTGCGAGCTGAGCGCCTTAACCACCTGGCCATGCCGGGCTACGAGTAAGGGAAAAGTGACACAATTCAACATCTCTATAAACAAAAAATATCTCTCTAAATAATTCAGTTTCTATATTAACAGCTAAACTTCTCTAAGCAATTAAACGCCTATGTAAAAAAAACTAAACTAAACTAAGCCTGAGAAAGTAATTTTACAAAATTCACCTATTTATTTTGATGAAAAGCAAAGCTTGGTTAAACCCACTTAGGAATTCAAATTCACTTCAGTGATTAATTTATAAATTTTAAAGATGGTAGGTAAAACTATAATACATACTCAGTGTTAGAAAATATCACAGATAGAGGGAGTAATGTGTAGGTTCTCAGTCTAAAATGGAATTTTGGCATCAACTTTCTTGTGCAGAATTGAAACAAGGAATGTTAAAACATTTCTGTCAATAGAACATGGCCTTGTAGTCTGGACAGATGTTGGTGAAGATCAGGAATGATAAAACATTACTTTCAATAGAACATTACCTTGTAGTCTGGATAGATGTTCGCAAAGATCAGGAATGTAAAGGCATTTTTTTCAACAGAACATTACCTTGTAGTCTGGATAGATGTTTGCAAAGATCAGGAATGTTAAGGCATTTCTTTGAACAGAACATTACCTTGTAGTCTGGACAAATGTTTGCAATGATCAGGAATGTAAAGGCATTTTTTTCAACAGAACATTACCTTGTAGTCTGGGTAGATGTTGCTGAAGATCAAGAATGTAAAGGCATTTCTTTTAATAGAACATTACCTTGTAGTCTGGACAGATGTTGGTGAAGATCAGGAATGTTAAGGCATTTTTTTAATAGAACATTACCTTGTAGTCTGGGTAGATGTTGACAAAGTTCAAGAATGTAAAGCCATTTTTCTCAACAGAACATTACCTTGTAGTCTGGGTAGATGTTGGTGAAGATCAGGAATGTTAAGGCATTTTTTTAATAGAACATTACCTTGTAGTCTGAACAGATGTTGGTGAAGATCAGGAATGTTAAGGCATTTTTTTTAATAGAACATTACCTT
>NW_013670481.1:39969-45557 GCF_000517525.1 Limulus polyphemus | reverse complement strand
AGATGTTCGCAAAGATCAGGAATGTAAAGGCATTTTTTTTCAACAGAACATTACCTTGTAGTCTGGATAGATGTTCGCAAAGATCAGGAATGTAAAGGCATTTTTTTTCAACAGAACATTACCTTGTAGTCTGGATAGATGTTCGCAAAGATCAGGAATGTAAAGGCATTTTTTTTCAACAGAACATTACCTTGTAGTCTGGGTAGATGTTGGTGAATATCAGGAATTTAACGGCATTTTTTCAATAGAACATTACCTTGTAGTCTGGACGTATGTTGGCAAAAATATAAAGGAATCAACTGCTAGAGCAATTCGTAAGCCCCCTCCTTCCCAAGCACATGCTGTGATCTCCTTTCCTGGAACCCGGAGGCTGTGAAGATGCTGAAAAGGAGCCAGTTATTTTCTATCAAATCACATTTTTGATGTTAAAGATTAAGTTAATACTTATCACACTTTGATGTTAAAATATTAGGTTAATAGTTACTACATAACATTAATTTTGAAAATTAGGTTAACCCTTTTGCAATGGGATCGTGTAAAATACAGAATCCCTTCCATGCAATGATA
Organism: Limulus polyphemus; assembly: GCF_000517525.1. NCBI lineage: Eukaryota > Metazoa > Arthropoda > Merostomata > Xiphosura > Limulidae > Limulus > Limulus polyphemus. Next base: position 44,990 of record NW_013670481.1, on the reverse strand, counting down.
TGTGTGTAAAAATACATACCGTAATACTGAGCTTTCTTAATGTATTCACACAAAAACTGGTAAGATTTTGTTAAAGGTTATAAGTATCTTGTACACAAAGGATGACATTATTTTAATTGATTCTTTCTACTAAAAATATGTTATTTATCTATTGTAGTTACTTGCATGCAAACTCTAAATCGTTCAAATGCAAGGTGATGTTCATTTTAAGTATAAAAATACTTTTCTTCATCTTACAGTTTGAGTTTTATTTGCACAACCTATAGAACCTCCTAGGTTGCCCCAGGGCATATTACAGTATCTTCAGCAAAATTATTTTGCACTTCTGTAAGATTGTAAGCCTTGAGAACTGAGAAAAAGTTTGAGATATGTTCAAAAAATGTTTCAATCTTTCAATTATGCATTTTTAAATGAAAATAATACATAATTAACTAAAATATAAATGTAAAACCTAAAAACAATTTAACTATCTCTCTAACTATAACATATTTAGGTAAGAAACAATTGTAAGTGCTATCGTGGACAAGGCGGCCAAAAATACAACCAGCAGCTACATCTACCCAATGATGACAAAATAACTATTGTTTGGATATAGTATATAATGAGTTCTTTCTAATAGTTACAAAAATGTGCATCAAATAAGTGCACATGGCTTGTAAATCTCAAGGCTAAGTATAGATGGTGGGCATAACACCTCTCACAAGTTGGCAAAATTTATCTCTTCTTTCAACTGAACTTAGCCAAAAAACTTTGGAATATATATGCAAATAGTGCATTAAATGTAGTTTTTGTCTAGACATACCTCTACATATACTGTAGTTGTCTGGTTCAAGTTAGAGATTGTGAATGTTCAAATTTACAAATAATTGTGCATCGTGAGAACACTACTGAAGTTTAAGTATTTATTTAATGATTTCTTCTGAAATAAAGGAATTAAAACTTATATAGCATAAAACTTCAAATTCTAACAGGAATTATAATGTTAATTTCATTGACATACATTGATAGCAAATTTTTAAAATTAAGTTTTGAATGCAACTCAGTGACTTGCGCAGAAAGGAGTTTAAAGGGGTACCACTGTCAAAAGGGTTAACAGTTACTATGCTTTAACATTAAAAATTAAGTTAAATGTACATAGAAGTTGTTATTAATCCATATTTTTATGTTATAATGTTAAAAAAAATTACCAGGCCCTATAATCTTCAAACACAATTAATTTTACATATCAATTAACATTTAAGTAATCACATTCAAACACAGCTGTTATTAAAACAGTACTTATCATTCTGTAATATATGAAAATGATATGTCACCGTCTTCACAGTACTTATCATTCAGTAATGTATGAAAATGATATGTCACCATCTTCACAGTACTTATCATTCAGTAATGTATGAAAATGATATGTCACCGTCTTCACAGTACTTTTAAAGAATTTAATATGTTAGAACTTTACATGAACTTAATTTTCCAACCTTAATTTTTGGAAGACGGTGACATATCATTTTCATACATTACTGAATGATAAGTACTGTGAAGACGGTGACATATCATTTTCATATATTACAGAATGGTAAGTACTGTGAAGACGGTGACATATCATTTTCATATATTACAGAATGATAAGTACTGTGAAGACGGTGACATATCATTTTCATACATTACTGAATGATAAGTACTGTGAAGATGGTGACATATCATTTTCATACATTACTGAATGATAAGTACTGTGAAGATGGTGACATATCATTTTCATACATTACTGAATGATAAGTACTGTGAAGATGGTGACATATCATTTTCATACATTACTGAATGACACGCATTCCTCTTGAATGTGATGAAATAGAATTTTATTACATGAACCAAGAAACCATTTTGTTCAAATAAAACTCTTGCTGCAAAACACCAGAAAACAAGGTTTTGTTCAGCATAAGAAGATGTAATACTACAAAAAAAAAACTTCCAGTAACCATGAAAGTCATCAGTAAAACTTGTAGGAACATAAATCAACCTTTAAACACTTTTATCCAGTAAATACGACAAGTAATGGTTGTGAGAATGTCATTGAATTCCCGAGTTCCAGCCAATTGATTCAACCACGTAGACATGACTGACTCAACCACGTAGACATGACTGACTCAACCACATAGACATGAATGATGTGACCATACAGACGCAATTCACATGACCACACACACGATTCTGACTAGACAACACAAACGATCTCCTATCAACAGTCACAGCAGAACAGCTTAAAACTATCATTTGAGCAAAAGAAATATTCAACTATACACAAAAACCACTATACAACTATTAAGTTGTGTTTGTTTAAACTATTATAACCATTAAACTGATTTTCTACAGAATAGTGTTTATGATAAATTATGATTTATCTCCAAAATCAAATATTTTTCCTACTTTTCCCTCGGGACTAAAGAACTTGACAATATTTCTCTTCTCGCTGTCTCCACCAAATTGTTTTCCTGTTATGGCTAACACAGTACCATTGTGATTCCACTGCAGTGAGGTGGTGCTCATGTCAGTCTCAATCAATATAGGATCTAAAACATTCAGATTCATGCAATTCATTCAAGCAATAATGTTCTTTAAAAGAAAGTGTAATTCTAAAGAATATCTCTATTTTACATAAAGAGCATAAGAAAAAAATTCAGTTGTGGAAAAAGACATATAACAGTTAAAGAAAAATTTGAACAAATCAAACATAATATTTCTTTGGAGATTTTAAGCAGTTAAAAAACATTATTTTCTTCTACTTTTCAAAAAAACAGGTTTAATATTTTTGTCAACCACTTTACAATAAAAAAGGCAAATACAGAGGTGTTAACAATGTATAATAATAATACAATGATGAGATAGTGCCTAGTTTACAGACCCTTCTTCCATCACTCATAGTTTTCCTTGTGTTGACCCCCATTATCCTGGAGTCTTTTACGATACACTGAGGTCAACATGCCCTCCCTCTTTCCCCCATCTTCTTTACATGCTTTCCAAATTTCAACTATTTCAGGGGACCAAACCCAAAGCCCATGGGAGATGCCTACAAATGATATACCACAAATTCCCATTTGCACTCAAATCTTATGAAGAAATTGGCATGATAACTTGGAAATGTGGTTGGATGCTTTGTTTTGATGCATACCTACATTGTTGGCATCTAATTGATGTCTTGTTTTAATGCATACTTACATTGTTGGCATCTAATTGATGTCTTAATTTGATGCATACTTACATCGTTAGCATCTAATCGATGCCTTGCTTTGATACATTAAAACAAGACATCAATTAGCTGCCAACAATGTCAGTATGCATCAAAGCAAGGCATCGATTAGATGCTAACGATGTAAGTATGCATCAAATTAAGACATCAATTAGATGCCAACAATGTAAGTATGCATTAAAACAAGACATCAATTAGATGCCAACAATGTAGTATGTATACTGACATTATTGGCAGCTAATTGATGTCTTGTTTTGATGTATACTGACACTGTTGGCATCTAATTGATGTCTGTTTTGATGTATACTTACATTGTGGCATCTAATTGATGTCTTGTTTTGATGTATACTTACATTGGTGGCATCTAATTGATGTCTTGTTTTGATGTATACTTACATTGGTGGCATCTAATTGATGTCTTGTTTTGATGTATACTTACATTGTTGGCATCTAAATGATGCCTTGTTTGATGTAAATTGACATTGTTGGCATCTAAATGATGCCTTGTTTTGATGCATATCTACACTATTAGCATCTAATTCATGCTATGTTTTGATGCAGACCTACACCACTGGTATCCAATCCATGCTTCATTTCATTATAGTGGAAGTATGAAGAGAGTAGCCGCAGGTATAATTACGAGCAACAATATGCAGATTGTTATCATAGATCATTAACAATCTTTTACATGCCAGAGCACTCAATTAAAAAAATATATACAGCATAAACTTCAAATGGTATAAAATATCCTAATGAAAGTTTTATCAAAAAGAGTTACATAATTTTGCAACTTTTACACAGTGTACCATGCCTAATTCTATTTATAATTAACAAAATTCTCCTAATTTTTAAAACTCACCCTCATCAGTTTCGTGTCGCATCAGCTGTATGCTTCCATTATCATAACCAACAGCAAGAACAGGGGTGTCCTGGTCCACAAATCCACCACGCCCATTGTACCAGTGAATTCCTATCAAGCTAGGCCTAGAAACCAAGCTCTGAAGGCACGGTAGGGCAAGTTTTGCCTTTAATACACAGATCAATGTGTGTCTGATATTACAACTGGTGGATAGCGAATAGTTCAAAAATGTGTTTGAACTGTTCTTACTATATGATATCATAAGACGGGCAAAAGTTGAGACTTTTCTAAGATAAGACTTTTATAAAACACACAAGTTGAGATTATTCTAAACAAATAAAACTCACATAGACATGAATTCAGACTAAATGAAACAAACTAAACAAATTACATGCTCAATAATAACACGTAAAAAACAATACATGCAGATATGTATAAATATACACTAGCATTTTCAAATGAAAATGTTTTAGGATATATGAAAAATTCATAAAATGGACCTTACCACAAAGTGTTCACTGTGTTGATAAACATGAACCTTACCACAAAGTGTCCACTGTGTTGATAAACATGAATCTTACCACAAAGTGTCCACTGTGTTGATAAACATGAATCTTACCACAAAGTGTCCACTGTGTTGATAAACATGAACCTTAACACAAAGTGTCCACTGTGTTGATAAACATGAACCTTACCATAAGGTTTCCATTATGTTGATAAACATTAATCTTACCACAAAGTGTCCACTGTGCTGGTAAACATGAACCTTACCATAAGGTTTCCATTATGTTGATAAACATTAATCTTACCACAAAGTGTCCACTGTGCTGGTAAACATGAACCTTACCATAAGGTTTCCATTAGGTTGATAAACATTAAACTTACCACAAAGTTTCCATAATGTTGATAAACATGAATCTT
>NW_013670481.1:35177-38969 GCF_000517525.1 Limulus polyphemus | reverse complement strand
AAATTTACCACAAAGTTTCCATTATGTTGATAAACATGAATCTTACCACAAAGTTTCCATTATGTTCATAAACATGAATTTCTCCATTCTGCATTCCAAACAAAAGAAACTTTCCATCTGGTGACCACTGAAGAAAACAACAACATAACAAATAATTATATCAGATGTAATAACAGTATTCCACGACTACTGTTTAACTAATGAAAAGGACAGATGTTATGATTTTAAAAATGAAAATTAAATAACATGCTCTTTCCCACAATGTTTACTAATCTATAAGAAACATTCTTATGAATGTAAAAAAAAAATCATTAAAATACTTGAGAAAGTCAGAACACTCTTCAACAGCTTTCTAGTAATCCACTATTAGTTTATTTCAAAATGGTAGAAATATTATTTTTTTATTTGAGCCTAACAGCCACATCTCTCTTTACCATACCTCTACAGAAGTCAAGTGTATTCCTTTCAATTCCTTCCCCCATATACGGTTTCCATCCACAGAGCCAACAATCACAGCACCTGAGGAATGTTAAGTCATGTTATTAGCAGATTCAGAATTAAAAGTTTCTAACCAGTAATTTAAATAATAAAAATCTTTGGAATATAAGGCCTTTTCTAGCACAGGTTTAAAAATCTATTACATGAAACTTGAATTTCAGATTTTCATTCAAAATGGTTAGCTTTCCACCTACTTACCCATCTAGGAGTACTGTCCTGTCAGGACAACTCTCCAATATAACTGATAAATCCGCCATTCCACGAAAATACAAACTAAAAACTTGAGATACATTTTTATGTTTTTAGGCTTAACTCCACTGTTAGTTTACCACAATCTCTGAAACATCATTTAATCCCCTTTCACGTCTAGCTTTCATTTAGATGTGCATACACTATACAGTTTCCCTTATAGGACAACCTTTCCTCCCCCATCATAGCATTTTATAGAACTGACATTATTAAAAACTGTTCTACTAAATCACTTGTTATATTCAACAAAAACTTATTCCTCAAAAAGTGAAAAGAGCATCCTATACCTGAACTTTGAGAATTAATTCCAACTAAAATGTGTAATACTTCACTAATATCAACACTTGGAACGGACATTCTTTACCTGTGATAACATGGATGTGTGTATATGTGTTTTTGTACAGTAAAAGTATGTATACAGGTTGATTTATGTAAAAGTAATGGTAAGGATATTAAACTTTATCCTTATCTGACTGAAGGTTTTGTTTTTACTTATATTATTTACTGTGAAAGAGTTACTGAAGGTATATTTTAATGAATATTATTTACTGTGAAAGATTGACTGAAGGTTTGTTTTTACTTATATTATTTACTGTGAAAGACTGACTGAAGGTTTCTTTTTACTTATATTATTTACTGTGAAAGATTGATTGAAGGTTTCTTTTTACTTATATTATTTACTGTGAAAGACTGACTGAAGGTTTGTTTTTACTTATATTATTTACTGTGAAAGACTGACTGAAGGTTTCTTTTTACTTGTATTATTTACTGTGAAAGATTGACTGAAGGTTTGTTTTTACTTATATTATTTACTGTGAAAGATTGATTAAAGGTTTCTTTTTACTTATATTATTTACTGTGAAAGATTGACTGAAGGTTTCTTTTTACTTATATTATTTCCAGTGAAAACTATGTATATTTACCATCTTCATACACAATACAGATTTTTTGACCATCAGAATTCCAAGCCATCCCCCTGACCACACTCTTGTTCCTGTTGTTGATCATCTCTTCATACCAGGAACCTACAATAAGAACTTTACTATTACGTTTCTTTCATCTTAAAAATATCTTATTCATAAAATCTTTTATTTTTCATCCATTACATCTTTTGCTTATCATCATTAGATATAAAGACACAAGGTAGTGTGTTATGTGGCCAAAAAAACCTGCTGCAGGACATACTGTGTTATTAACAGGAGTTAGTTTAGCGATTTTCTGCCTTCTGTAGCTCAGACTGTGTTAATCCAAACTACCACACATTTTCTGTGAATATACACTACTAGACTCTAACTTCACATATCAAATTTCAAGGCAATCAATTAAGAAATATCTGAGATATAACATCTCCAATTTTGATTGAGTTTCTTCCTTCTTTTTTTTTCGCCCCAAAAGTACAAAAACTTTATTTGATAGAAAACATAATTATCTTTTATGAATTATTTTCAAATTTGATACACTGATAGATCTTTTCAACTTACAATTAGAAGTCTCATTTGCTGTAAATATAAGCCACATGTGCAAAGTTATTCAGCAAAAATTTGCATGCACACCTACACAAAAAGTCACTAAAGCTTCACCTAAGAGTAAGAGTGGACCGTTTTTAGTTTTTATGATTTGGATTAAAGATAGCTGACTTTGAGCAGCAAAACTATAAGGTGAAAGGACATGCAGATACTTAAGTATTGGTTAGGCCATGCAAACTACATTATTTGTTTCTAGCTCAAGTTTTCAAAAGAATCATATGGGTGGATTGTTATCATTCATTATTCATCGCCAACTTTTCAGCACAAATTTACTAAATTTTATGCAATTATCCTAATTAAAAAACATTTAGTGTTAAGTGATATTAGTTTAAGCAATTATCATAAATAATGATGCTTTATACAGCTGTACTGAATGCACGAGGGTGATAACAAGAAGCTGTTAATCTAAATTCCATGGCGTTACTATAAAGAAGGCTGTTAACAGTGTTTTAGAGAGGAAAAACTACCACCATATATTTTAAAAAATCTGGTTGGTTCTGTAAAGTAAAGGTCTGTTCCAGTAATAGAGATGCAATCTTAAAGTTAATGTGGGTTACAATCGAGTATCACTTTCTCACTTGCTGGTGTGTATTGACAAAAAAGTCATATCATCAAATATTTTGTTTAACTCACCATTATGCCTCAAGTTGAACAAATAGCGTGGCCTGGATAATTAATGAATGAATATTTGCTGTAAAATTCTTATCAATACTATAAATGTAGCTACCAGTTTGGCCACCAATTCCATTAAGCCACAAACTCAATCCTTTTTTGTCCTTACCTTTTCTTCACACCCAAGATATTTTTGATTAGATTGTATTTACTGTCTACAATATTTTATATTTATTATGTATAAGGGCTTGTGTATATTACCCATTAGGCCTTGTACTTATTATCAATTAGATCTTGTACTTATATATAGAAAAATATATGGCTTCTTACAAATGTCAAGCACACAAACAGCTCAAGTTTCAAGAGTAGCTTTAAAGTACATTAATGAAGATAAGACTTTGTGAAAGATAGACTCTGAACAATGTTAAAGATAAATATAGCTTATTTTCAAGGTACAAAATAAGTCAGTCATGGTAGAAACAGATAAGATGGTTCTGTAATTACTCCTCACTTTTGTTTAAACAAGTAATTAAAATTTATTATTATTGAAAGTCATCTAGAGCAGAGCTTGGTTAAATGTGATGTAGGTGTATCCAAGATAGAATAAAATAGGTAGTTATGGAAATAATGTTGCCACTTGTTAAGGGTGTTCACTGCATTCAAGTTGTTGACATTACACAAAGTGATGGCCCTTAATGTGGTTTATACCTGCACTCAATAAATTACACAGGCCTGCAAATTTAAACTTCATAAAAGTTGTTTTGGTTTTAATAACAGATTTTCCATAATTCAGCTATGCAGATTTCAAAAATAATATTCATTTTTTTTTATCGTGTAAGGACTTTTTACAAATCAGCAAAAAGGTAAAAACTTACTTAGATCAAATTATTATTTCGTTTACCACAAT
>NW_013670481.1:21656-34256 GCF_000517525.1 Limulus polyphemus | reverse complement strand
GAATAATATTGATGTCAAACAAATATGCATCCTCATTCATCCTGATTTTTATTGTGAAATCTGTGTCTTTTAGTCTCAAAGCTATGTGTTGTGGTCTTTCTTTTATGTATTGGGTCTGGAGCATCTCGTTTCAATGACCAGCAGTAATCAGCCATCATGCTGATGTTCCACCTTCCCTGATACGTCCTCTCCATGAAACCTTTCCAGACGTTTTAGGTGAAAAAAAATCCCTATCATCATTTCTATTGACATCAGATGGAACTGTATCAAGAGTCTCCAGTGGAGTAGGTACAGGTCCACAAGCAACAGGTTTTATAGCAGATTGAAGGTTCGGATAAGAAATTTCCTTTTTATCTCAAGTGTTGTAGCCTTGCACATTACATAAGCAAGAATACCAGTCATCTCCATGGTTTCTAGGCTAATGCCAGACCATTGGAATTCCAAAAGGCAGACTTTTTCTTACCTATAGTCTATTGTCTCAACTCTTTCACACAAATGATGCAAACTTTGTGTGAAGCCCATGATTTGTCTTAGTCTCCAAGTTTTATTCCAAAATAAGAGTAATATATTTGTTTGACGAATCCCATAATGTTTTGCCTTTGTTTCATTACAAAAATTTACCACAAATATAACAGGATATTTTTGAGTCATTTACAAAACTTCTTGTTGCCACAGCAACGAATAACTAATATCGAAAAAAATAATAATAATGTCAAAGTGCATGCACAAACAAATACTATACAGAAATGACAAGTCATGTGACCTGTTAACCATTTCTATATTAGCGGCATGTTTCTTGTGGGTTCTAGAACAATCGATAAGATTCTCACATCGCGATTGGTCTAGAGAAATCAATAGCCAGTGGTTATCATCATTTTAAGCATAAAAAAATGTGACCTGATTTGAATGAAAATGATTCACTTAGATAAAAGTACATATGACATTTTGTGAAAAATCTCTATGTCATGGAGAAAAATGGATATTTTTGGATTCAGTGTACAGGAATTGCTATTGAATATGTAAATATTTCAAGACAATAAAACCATTTCAGGCCTGTGTTATCCATTCATATTTATTTTTATTAAGTAATCTATTGTTTGGGTTTGAATTTTTCACTGCTTTAAAAATGTGTTATAGCTTTTCTAGTTTACTATAAATTAAAAAGAACCAGTTTTTTAAGGTTGTACTTACCTTTGTACAGCATCCAAACAATGATTAATCCATTCTGGTCACTAGATGTCAATTTCTGGTATGATTCATTCCAAGTCACAACTTGAACAGTGCCTGTCAAAAACAAACAACTGTAACAAAACATGATCGACGTGTACCTGTGTGTGTTGAAAAACAAGCATGGTGTATCTAACTAAATAAAACTTGGATTAGAGATGTGCTACAATGCAAGTTTTAATAAAATGTACCTATGTATACAATAAAACTTTCAAATAGAAATCATAAATTTGTACATAGGATGATTTGGTTTGTCAGTTGGGACAAATTTAGTTAATGTTTTATTTCTCAACTAAAGAAACCGAGTTGGTAAATGAGAAGAAAAGAGCAACATTTTATATAGTTAATCTGTCAAGATGCTCCAGGAGACTTTATTTATCCAAACAATTGTCAGATAGTCCTGAAGAAGTTTTGCCTGTTGAATTTCTTCACTAAACGTTGCTTGACTTTCTGCAAGGTACCACTATCGACAGGCCTTCCATGTCCCTATGCTCTCTTTTCATACAATAGTCTATCAAATTTGGCTTCTTACATGTCCATACAGAAGTAATAAATGATCAAAGGTCTACTTTCTAACATGAAAATACAACCTTAAAATAGGTTTTCATATTCCTCATTGTTTTATCACATATTATGCCTTTTACCTGCCACTGGCTCCAGCAAGAAAAGCATATACTTAGTGTGTGATCACATTATTCCTCATTGTTTTATGACATATTATGCCTTTTACCTGCAACTGGCTCCAGCAATAAAAGCATATACTTAGTGTGTGATCACATTATTCCTCATTGTTTTATGACATATTATGCCTTTTACCTGCAACTGGCTCCAGCAAGAAAAGCATATACTTAGTGTGTGATCACATGATAAGCTCATAGAAATTAAACATCAACCACAGGGAGGTCAGCCTGTCTGCTGGCAAACTAAGTTTCTTTTTTTCACTATTTGTGTTCTCACAGTTGTCTACTCCTTTTAACAGCATCTTCAAACAGGTTGGCATATGTTTCTGATGTTGATGATATATGTACTATGGACCTTACTGCTTTTTTGTTTTGTGCACCACAGTTTTTAAAACCTCAGCTGAAATGCATCATGCCCTGCTGTGTAATCAGCAAAACTATTGGTCAGAATGTTTTCAATGTGTTCTCTACATAAACCAGTCACCTACTTTGTTACAGGATCAGTCGAGAAACAGGAAACATAAACTAACTATATTTGCCCTTTAATCACATACATTATTTATCTGTAAAAAAAGAAATAAATTTTTGGGGAAAACTATAACAACTTTTAATAATAATGTATTTTTTCACTGTATCAAACATAAACATTAATCATTGTTACATACATGAGAACTATATAAAATGGTTAAAAACAAGATTTACATATTTACACAAGTGAAAAGGTTTTTATTACTTTAATATACTTATCAAGAAAATATTCACTTAATTTTAGCTGCACTTTATACAAGTCTGGTTTAAGCTAAACTAATGGCAAGTCGTCTATTAACAGGTCTAGTTCTAAAAAAAGGTGAAAGTTGAAAGAGTTACCTCCATGACCTTCAAGGGTCTGGTTCATTGACAAGTTGCTAGGAGCAGCTAACCCTCGAACCTTTCCATCACTCCCTGTCAGTTTTAAGATAAACAACAAAAAGTATAAACTTTTGGTTATGCAATAAAAGTATTAACTGGGCATGGGTAGCCACAGGCAAAAAATTAAAGTTTCCTTTTTTTCAGAAAATATTATAGAAATTTTTAAATAAGTAAGACCATCAGTTTTATGTGAAATCTACAAACTCCTTTTATCTAATACCTAGATTTGTAGGTGAAAACATTTAATTAAACATTCATAAATTTTTACATATGTGGAACACATGTAAAAAGAGCTCTGTTACCAAGTAGACAATAGTGTATTGATTAACAATGACATTTTTATATTGTTCTCTACTGATATGGTCCACCTACTGCATTAAATATTCATTTTAATGATCTTGCCTGTTACAACTAAAACTCAGTGCAAAGAACTGCCAAACAAAAAGTAAAATTACTTATTTTATGTATAAAATATATAGGAATCCTAATGATGCAGTGATTAGTAGGATTGGTTGCCAAATTGATGATGTTTTTCTTTTCACTTGCATGCAATTAAACATCCTGTAACCAATGTTATAAACCAACAAGCAATTTGGTAGGTGAATAGTTTAGAAAGATTTGTTTAAAAGGTAGAAAACGATTCACTCTCTCGTGAAGTACATATACTAAAACATACAAAAAAAGCTAATAGCATGGACATAAATGTGTATAATAGTAAATATGTAGTTGTTATATTATACTCTGTCACGAAACAACCACAACTTTTGGATTGGCTTCATACACATTGAATGGCTATTGCCACAATGTTATCATTGATGTTGGTACTGCATGTATGATCACTATGATACATGGTGATCAATGTACCACATGTATATGCTTATAAAATATATATACTTATTATATTTATACATATTTATATTTATAGCCTGTAGCTATATGGGGAGTCTGTAACCATATATTCAGTAGTTAACATGTCCACCTGGCAACAAGTAAATGAAGTATTGTATCATGAATATAGCAGTTAATATGTCCACCTGGCAACAAGTGAATGAAGTATTCTATCATGTATATAGCAGTTAACATGTCCACCTGGCAACAAGTGAATGAAGTATTCTATCATGTATATAGCAGTTAACATGTCCACCTGGCAACAAGTGAATGAAGTATTCTATCATGAATATAGCAGTTAATATGTCCACCTGGCAACAAGTGAATGAGGTATTTTATCATGTATGCAGCAGTTAATATGTCCACCTGGAGATGGTTGGCAAGCCAGCTTTCTATATGCTCATCTCTGGTTAAAATTTAAATCTTTATGGAGTTATGACTGGCATTTGTTTATCGTTTATATCACCTAAAATAACCAGTTTAAAACTAAACTGCATAACACACACTGGAAACTTCATTCTAGCCTGTCACCTCTTTGCTTATGTTAATTTCTACCTTTAGGAACCACAATTAAAACACAAACCTTTACTTGAGCTGATGTTCAGTTACTTACAGAATTAATAAATATTAAATATTCAAGCATAACTTACCCATCTCAAGTTTCAATACTTTCAGCAAACCTTCTTCTCCACCACATGCAATATACCCTTGCTCTTTGTTCCATGCTAGACAGTGAATAAAGGTGTTGTTTGGGATGGCTATCTATTTTCAAATAGAATTACATTTTACAATTAATAAGGTTTATTGACTATCGAAATGCACAAGCTCTAAATTCAATCTTTGAAAACAGAAGGTCATGTCATGAAAATTTGAAGTCTTAGATGACTATCCCCACATCTAATTTAAAATCAAATGCACGAATGTAATGAAATGTCATACATATTTACCTTTTTACTTAAGTATATGAACATTTTGTTTTTCCAGTAGTACTGCCCACTGTGTTCTGCGTTACCCAAATTCTGTCAAAAAACCCTATCAACCAATTTTTCTAATTAGTTGGATTTATCTACAAGTTGTTCACTATTTATTTCAACATACATTTTTTCACTGACCAATAATTTATTTTCTGACAAGAAGTTTTTAATGAACGTTAATTAAATATTATTTTTACTTTAACATTTGTTACGCTACAAACGTCGATCATTTTATCACAAAAACATCTTAGACGCTATTCTCAAACTACTATACTAAATAAAACGCCACCTACACTCACAAATGAGTATTATTTGTCCTTTTTTAAGGCATATTTCATGTTGAACGGTAGGTTGTGAAAAGTGTTGGTACATTTGTTTGTAGTATTTCAATGTTTCTTGTATAATATATTTCATACCTTTTTAACTACACATATTTTAACTTTTTTTTAGGGCTAAACGGTTTAAAACTTGTGGAATAATCAAGATGGTCGCTCAGAAAAAACAAGTAAGTAAACGTGTCCACCCTTAGCCAGGCTTTACGATACATCTCTATTACCGAGTTTAAACCTTATGCCGTTATGTTACCTAGTAATTGTTAAGCCTAACTAGGCATAATACAAAACAGCGTGGTAACGTATCACCGACGTTACTACCAGGACCTTGTAACTAAACTTCGCTAACATTAAAGCACAATTATTTTAAATAACATTAAAGATTTAAATTTTTATACGCATTTTTAAATAGAAAACTATCATCAAGTTTTACTATTAATATATAACACTAGGTACATTTACATAAATAAATTTACAATTAAAACTTCTAGATATAAAATTCTGTCTTATAATCACAAAAACGATACAGAATCATAATCCCCATTCATTGTCCTCCTAACACTGTTCATAATAATGAATACTAACTTTTGGTTATTCGCTTACCATCCTCCGACACACAGAAAAATCCAGTTATAACTTAGCAGTAAAGATAAATGAGACTGATTAATATTCAATTCTAGACATATCTGCAAATACAAACCTTTTCTGGTTCTTAAAATTTGTTTTTCATTAAGAGTATTTGAAAAACGATATAAAATACATAGATAAAAATATTTGGCCCTTTAGTAAAAGCTTTTGTATTGTCAGTCTCATTACTTCCTAACTTAATGTTTGCAAAACCTCATTAAACATACTTTTTAAAATATATTATTTGATGTAATTTGACACTGGGAAGTTTATAATAGCACTAATCAAGTCAATTTTTTTTCACTATTTAATTCCAACCAATTATATTTAACTTTAGATATCTTTTTGTGAAGTACAGTCCACACTTTTGGGTTCTCATTGTTGATCATGCAGCTATCAGGGTTTCTTACATTTTTTGCAAACAATTAAATTGCTCATTTCCTCACCGTAAATACCATCAACAAGCAATCACCATTTAAACTTTCACTTTAAAGAGAAAATGACACAAATCTTCTTGTTTCTGTCACTACCGCTTGGGGTTCGAAGGTAGTGGCTCCTTATTTTGTGCCAGAGTTGTGGGCTACAACCTATAATGTTACCATATGTGGATGCAATGAAAGTTATTGATGTACACGTATTCAGTTCCAAATAGAAAAAAAGAATGCCTTTTCATAACAACTTTAAAACTGATGATATTCAAATCATCTGCAGATCTCTTTATCTTGCTTGTAGGTTATAGAAAAGGTAATTTTGTGCCGTATACCTTTCATTTTAGCAATTCTAATCAGCCTGTTAGAAAAATAAAGTTCTTAACTGAAACTGACTCTTCTTGTTTGTTTTTTCTGTTTATGTCTTCTCTTCCTGTTGTCTTCTAATTCAGCACCAATAAGTATTTATTTTGTTGACCCTTCTAGTCTAGTGTTATTGGTGAAAACTCAAAATGTTTCACAATTTTTGTGATAATAAAAACATGGGAAAGCATCTTTGTACTATCTTTTATACTTTTGTTTTTTGTGGCAGTACTGAACAAATGAATATATTTGAAACTACCAGAAACAACCGATTCATTTTTGTTTAAATGTCAATAGATTCATGGCTAAGAAGTGGGTTGTATCATATTGCAATATCACATTTTCCGAGTACTAAAATGTTTATAACACTTAACTTAAAATTACTCGTTCAGGGTCTGGATCAATCAAGTAGCAAAAACTACCAAAAGCAGATCCTGGGCCTAAATTTTAAGCTATCAAACAAAATAGATTTGCCTAGTAATGGTATTTTTTTGACTAATTTTTCAAGGTAAGATGACATATAACAGTTAACATGCTTCAACAAAGTAAGAGTTTAACCCACTTAGTAAATTTTGTATATATAGTGTTATAAAAGATTATTGACTGTAAAGTTTTTAATAAATATTTGATTTTTTTTTTTTTTCACAAACAGAAAAAGACTATTGAAAGTATAAATGCTCGTCTGGCTCTGGTGATGAAATCGGGGAAGTATGTCTTGGGTTACAAGCAAACCTTGAAAACACTAAGGCAAGGAAAAGCAAAGCTGGTAATAATTGCCAACAACACTCCACCACTAAGGTTGGTCAGACTGAAAATAATAAAGAAGTCAATTAATGTTTGGTATTAAGATGATTTAACGATATTAGTTTTGACTTAATCGTTATTTTCTTATTCAGAAGTATGGAGAGAGGACTAATTTTTTAAAATTTTAACAAGAAAGAAAAGGACATTACTCGGTGTAAGACTTTCTGTATTTTAAGTGCTAGTGGTAATTAGCAAGAAGTTTCTTTTTTCCCATTCATTTGGAGCTCAAATTTCTCTTAAATAACTTTATGATAAATTCCATACTTTTTTGTTGTAGCATCAGTGAAATGTAAAATGCAATGTTAAGTTTATGTGAATGTATTTTTTTTAGTAAAATAAGTTAAATTGTTTTTGTATATACAGGTATGTTATTTTTTAGACCTTGTATTAGGGCATTTTGTTGTACTATGTGTGTTCTTCACTGGTGATGCAATGCTTATAGCGTATCTTCACATACACAGCATCTTTATGTATGAAAATTAAACTGTAACAACAACTGAAGCTATACATACATATATACATACATACTGTCCTCTGGTTTAACTGTAACCACAGCTGAAGCTATACATACATACATACTGTTCTCTGGTTTAACTGTTACCACAGCCGACGCTATACACAGACAGTCTTCTGGTTAAACTGTAACCACAGCTGACGCTATACACAGACAGTCTTCTGGTTAAACTGTAACAACAACTGAAGCTATACATACATACTGTCCTCTGGTTTAACTGTAACCACAGCTGAAGCTATACATACATACATACTGTTCTCTGGTTTAACTGTAACCAAAGCTGACGCTATACACAGACAGTTTTCTGGTTAAACTGTAACCACAGCTGACGCTATACACAGACAGTCTTCTGGTTAAACTGTAACAACAACTGAAGCTATACATACATACATACATACTGTCCTCTGGTTTAACTGTAACAACAACTGAAGCTATACACAGACAGTCTTCTGGTTAAACTGTAACAACAATTGAAGCTATACATACATACACACACACTGTCCTCTGATTAAACTATAACCACAGCTGAAGCTATACACAGACAGTCTTCTGGTTAAACTGTAACAACTGAAGCTATACATACATACTGTTCTGTGGTTAACTGTAACCACAGCTGGAACTATATATATGTACACACTGTTCTGTGGTTAAACTGTAACCACAGCTGGAGCCGTACATACACACTGTTATTTATCATACTTGTTAGAATGCAGTTTTAAATGCAAAATTGGCACGATAATGTAAGCCTAATTATTGTATATTAACAGTTGGACAGGGGTAAGAATTTCTTGACACACTAACAGCTATTCGTGTAAATCCTTTGCTAAAAATGTTCTCAGTATTGTAGATGGGTGAGGTGTTGAGTTAGAGGGTGAAGAGAAAACTCTCTAATATGCCATGGAAAGCCTTTGTTGCAAGTCCTGAAATTAAATGTCTTAAAGTGTCCTTGATTAATGGCAAACAGTCATGGCTCTGCTCCGTAGGTTGCCATCACATTAGAATTAACATATTGTTGTCGTATTCGTTTTAAGATGAAAATACTGCTGGAAATCATTGATGCAAATTTATACAAGTTACATGGAATTATTAAAGATTTAAATTGATAGTCCTTATGGAGGAATTAAATATCCTTTTCTTGAGAGTTAATTGTTTTTCTACTGTTATTAGTGCACAAGTATTGGAGATACAAATATTAAAAACATAATTCTAATATTAATTTTGTATAAATATCTAAATATTACAGTTAAAATGTCCTAGAGATCCTTTAAAAATAACAATTCTTTTCCTGGACTAAGGGGCCGATTGTGGACTTTACTGTGCTTACTGTTAACCTCCATAATTTTACAGCCTGACCTATTCTCCTACATATTACTAAGTTAAAAATCTAGCTATGGGCTTTTTTTTTTTTTCAGTATGCTTGTTCTATTGTTTGAGGAAGACACCTGAAGTTTTATGTATTTTGAAAATACCTTAACTTTCATATCTTTAATAGGAAAAGTGAAATTGAATATTATGCTATGCTGGCCAAAACAGGAGTCCATCATTACTCTGGTAATAACATTGAGTTAGGAACTGGTTGCGGGAAGTACTTCAGAGTTTGTGCATTGAGCATCACAGACCCAGGTAAGACCAAGCAGTGTTTTGTTTTGATAAATAAATACCTTTCAAAATCATAGGCTTAGATAAGGTTACTTGTTGTAACTGGTGTTTTGATTTAGTTAGACAACACTTCTGAGAAATCTAAGTGATCTTGTTGACTTGAGAAGTTATTTGGTGATAACATTTTGCTTCTATTCAATAGAGAAATTATTAGAGTTTCATCATATTTAGTAAATGCTCCTGGTTACAATAAAACAAAAAGGATTATCAGGACACTTAGAATGAGTAAGCATGAAGCTACGTATATATATATATATATATATATAATTTATAGTACTGTTTTGTCTATGTATGATGTAGGATTGTAATAGTTATCTAAACACGTACAAGTAAACTAGCTAGCAGCTTATTTATGATAACATTGAAAGATTCCCATGAGGAGGTTAAATGTTCTTTATGTGTTCATGAGAATTGGTTGTTAACTTTGCGTTTTCCTCGTCTCCAGGTGACTCGGACATCATTAAGAGCATGCCGTCAGAGCAACAGTAATGGGTGGAAGTAAAGGTGTATTTGGTGAATAAAGTTCTTTAAACCATAAGATCTAACATTGTTTGTGATTTTCAAGATTAAAAAGGTACACACCAAAAAATGTTGTTAAAAAGTTTTGTAAACATGTTATCATGGAAACATTTTTTTTTTTTTATTAACCAACAAAGTATTAAAAAGTGTAAAAAGACTTCCACGTTTAAATCAACCTTACAAGAGAGACTGTTATAATCTAAAATTATTTTATAGCAATAGTAACTCAGTCTAAAACAAGACTAACACAATAAAATTTCCCCCAAAATTTCGAAGTTCTTAAGTCAGTTCAATGCTTATTAACCCATACACATAAATAATATAGAATTGTTAATACTCACATATGATTGGCCCATAACAACTATTAATGATATGTGTAAAACCTAATTTTTATGGGATTAATCCTTTCTTTGTTGTGCTAGCTGTCCCTAATTTAGAAGAAACAGACTAGAGGGAAGGCAGCTAGTCAACACCACCCACTGCAAACTTTTAGGCTACTCTTTTACCAACAAATTGTGGGATTGCCCATTACATTATAACACCCCACAACTGATATGTTTGATGAAAATATTCAAACCTACAACCCGCAAATTAAGAGTTGAGTGCACTAGGCCCAGAATTAATCTTGAATTGCCTGCAGAAAAATTGGCCTTTGATGGTAACTTTTGTTGTTTGAAACCGTATCAAATACCATTGAGAAGAAAAAAGTGTTTTAGTTTTTATATTACATCATGAAAAATAATAAAAATGGGACTAACGTGTGCAGTTCAAAAGACTAATTTGAATAAAAACCATGAGCCAAGTAATTTTTCTTTACTATCCAGTTATTGTATCATCACTAAATTAATGCTGTTGAAGATGCAATAATTAGAGGAAAGTTAACAAAATAATTTTATATTAAAAGAAAATCAAATTTATTAAGTGACATTAAAACTGATTGGTTAAAAAAAATCTTTAGTCAAGACTACATGATATGTTTTACAATGATTAATCTCAACTGTGAAGCTTCAGGTAGTTTACAGCTTTGGTTTATCAATGATCCAGTCAACTGCGCTTCATGTAATTTGTGTCTTTGGTTTATCACTGACCCAGTCAACTGCTCTTCAGGTAGTTTATAGCTTTGGTTTATCACTGACCCAGTCAACTGCTACTTGCATAGTTTATAGCTTTAGTTTATCACTGGTCCAATCATGTAGAAAACTAAAAAATACTTGTTTTATTTGAAAGGAGCCAGTTTTAGCAGTTGACTGGGTCAGTGATAAACCAAAGCTATAAACTACCTGAAGAGCAATTGACTGGGTCAGTGATAAACCAAAGATACAAATTACATGAAGCGCAGTTGACTGGGTCATTGATAAACCAAAGCTGTAAACTACCTGAAGAGCAGTCGACTGGGTTAGAGATAAACCAAAGCTATAATATATCCAAGGAGCAGTTGACTGGGTCATTGATAAACCAAAGCTGTAAACTACCTGATGAGCAGTCGACTGGGTCATTGATAAACCAAAGCTATAAACTACCTGAAGAGCAGTTTTGGTTTTTCTCTTATTCTCATAAAACACTATTAAGCTCTGTTATTTGATATACTTGAATGTCAAATATTTTTGTGATTGTGGATAAACTTTCTGGAATGTGAG
Organism: Limulus polyphemus; assembly: GCF_000517525.1. Classification (NCBI taxonomy): domain Eukaryota; kingdom Metazoa; phylum Arthropoda; class Merostomata; order Xiphosura; family Limulidae; genus Limulus; species Limulus polyphemus. Next base: position 22,695 of record NW_013670481.1, on the reverse strand, counting down.
TGGGATGATGTGGCCAACTTACAAACCTGATAACCTTGATATATTTCTGTAATGTTAAGGTTGCTTATAGATAGCACAGTGTTTCATGTTCTACAACCAACTGCTCAAAAGGCTACATTTACAAATTTTAAACACTGTAACACTATGAAAGTGTTATTGTTGCCACACCATGTGGCCTAATTTCATGTGAAGATTCTACCAGTGAAGGTGTAACTCTTTGAAGGAAAAGTCACTCAGATTATAGCTTTTCAATCCCATATGGTGTCCCTGTTAACATGCCTACATTTATAACAAAAAAAACAACTAATGTAGCCAATGTGACTAAAGACAGGCATATAGCTAATGCGTATACTATACACCTATTACTAAATCATATAGAATACTTGGATATCCTATTAATAACAGAATTACTATTAGCATGTCAGATAAAAAAAAGGTTTTATAATGTGTAACTTTTGTTAATTCTAAACCATAGCTAAATAATTCAATTTTTAACTACACATCAATAACTATTTTGGTTTATCATATTATAAAACTATCTTACTGCTTTGGAAAAAATTGATGTAAAAGTTGTCTAATTTTTTCAAGCATTTCTTCTGTGACCTCTTCACTTTGCTCAACTTTAAATTTGCCCTTGAATGTGTAAATAAGAAAATAACAAACTTTCATTTTGAACAATATAGCTGTCCTCACACTTCAAACATGTATTTAGAATTAGTTTTCATCATGAAGTCCTGACATAAGCTCATGGGAATAGCTGTGATCCGATCATGAGCCAAGGACTTGATATCAGCTCATGGGAATAGCTGTGATCTGACCATGAGCCAAGGACTTGATATCAGCTCATGGGAATAGCTGTGATCTGACCATGAGCCAAGGACTTGATATCAGCTCATGGGAATAACTGTGATCCGATCATGAGCCAAGGACTTGATATCAGCTCATGGGAATAACTGTGATCTGACCATGAGCCAAGGACTTGATATCAGCTCATGGGAATAGATGTGATCCAATCATGAGCCAAGGACTTGTGTCGTTT
>NW_013670481.1:0-20656 GCF_000517525.1 Limulus polyphemus | reverse complement strand
TTAGGTACAAGGACTTGTGTCAGGATGTAAAAGAAATATTTTTAATCAAATACAAAAAATATATCAACGTATGATAACTTAAATGTAGAGGAAAATAAAATGATGATGTATTTGTTATTTTATGAATATTTGTTAAGGAACGGCAGTGTACATTTAAAGTGAGGATTATCTATGAATAAAAAATTAAAATTGTATTTACACTATAAATATTACAACTGACACAAGTCCTTGTATCTTACACTATGAATATTACAACTGACACAAGTCCTTGTATCTTACACTATGAATATTACAACTGACACAAGTCCTTGTACCTAACACTATGAATATTACAACTGACATAAGTCCTTGTACCTTACACTATGAATATTACAACTGACACAAGTCCTTGTACCTTACACTATAAATATTACAACTGACATAAGTCCTTGTACCTAACACTATAAATATTACAAGGAACCAAAAGAGAACTGTAAATCCTCCACTCACAAAATAAGTAAGCTTTCTTTGCTGTCTTCAAGAAACTAGCCACCTCATCTTTAGAGATCAACATCTACCTTGATAATTCTTGCATTCCTGAAGAAATCAACCCTCTAGATTATTGGAAAATCCATGAAAAAAAATTCCTATCCTATATCTACTAGCCAAACACTGAGTGTTCCAGCATCCTCTGCCCCCATTGAGTTTGTTTAGCATCAAAGGCAAAAACACTCAGACCTGATCACTATCTTCTCACTGATAAGACATATGAGAGACTGATGTTCATAAAGAACAATGGACAGGTATATCTATAAGTCTCCTTTAATAAAATTTTTTGTTTTGAAACTTGGTTATTGCATTTTGAACAATAAAAGTATTGAAATCTTATCATCTACTGTTTTATCATTATTGCATATTATCTGACAAAGTATTCATGAATATATTCCTATGTATTCGTATTCATAAAAAGTATGAAGTATCTCATTACTGATCTCTTAATAATCACCTCATCCCTGCTGTAAACACATTATCTTGTAGGTAAGTGCAGTTAAGACTTTTGTCCATACACAGACAATGTTGTCTGAAAAAAAAATATACACAAGTAAAAATCTGTTTTTAAAATGTTAAACAATTACTGTTATAATAAAAAGCAAAAAGATTTATTTTTATTGTTTCTGTAATAATAATGACCATAATATGTAGTTGGAAAAGTAGCCACCATTCTTTTATTAAACAAAGACGCGATGATCCAGCAAAAGCTTAATTTTTTATGACACTGCAGCTCAATATGATGAAATAATAAACATCAACAAGGTGTCATATGTGACATCTAATAATGCATCAAACATGATCCAAAGCTTTCTGGTTGCCTGGATTTGAAGCTGAAACACTACCTAGTGTGAGAGATGGTGATAGCTCATCTACAGATAGTGATCGTAATATGAACTTTTGAATGAATCTAAATAAGCAGACAATTTATTTGAATTTCTTCATGAACATGACCCCGGCTTTTCCCACACGCTACAGCTTGTGAATAGGTAACAATTTCACCCAGGGTCAAACATTGCTCCTCTAGTTATGTAGTGCCATGTGTTTATGGGTTGATGACAGATTCACAGCATGCAGTCCAGATATAATTTCAATCTTGTCTCTGCACTGACGAAATCTGTTCAGTATGAGCAACGAAGTGTCATCTGCTTGGCTGTGGCATTAGATCCCAGATTTGACTGGTGTTTCACTAGCTGTATTGTCTATGAATCCAATCAAATTCTTCTGCAGCAAGAAAGTTTCCTAGTAATGTATAATGCCCCTTGAAATGCTGATAACCCAGCATGACTGTTTGCATTTTCCAGTCAAGTATTAAATGACCAGTGACTCCAAGAAAGCTGCACATTTGTCTGTTACTTCAGATATCCACAGTGACATTGATGTTCAATACAAGTTACAGTAGAGAGATGACTTTTTGGTGAACTTCATTAAACCTGCTCTCGATCAACACTGTAGGCATATGCATGCAACTGGGAAGAATATACCAAGTATCCATGGCTGCCATTAGATCTTGAAAATTTTTTGACTCCACCACTGATAAGGGCTGCAGTGTACTGGCAATAAAATTGATGAGTTTGTTAGTGATGTGCTTCTGACAAGTGTGTAGACTTATATTTAATTGATTGTGTATAGTTTGCTGCTATTGTAGGCTGCAGAACCTGGGCAGAAGTACCAGAGCCAGATGTAGACTTCTGCAGCTCTGCCCCATGATTACCCTAAAAATACAAAAGCATATCTCAGTTATATAATACACAATATAGTTCATAATAAAAAACATATAATAAATGAAAATAATAATAAAGTTTAACATGCATGAGAAATTTATTTTACCTATACTGTATAATTTAGAATATAGTTCATAGTAACAAAAATTATAAAAAGGCTTACCTTCAGAAGTGTCAGCAGGTTAGAAGTGGCTTTTCCTGAAGTAGAAATAGTCTGCTGACCATATTTACACTTTGCCTTGATCTGACTAGATCTAGCAGTAGGAAGGATGAAGAGTTTATGTACTACTAAAGGCAGTTTAGTAGCCATCTCAAATTCTTTCAAGTGACTTGAATGGATTAATAACCATGTAATAAGGTAACTTTTAAGGTGGTTGGAGAGTACTGACCTCATGTTTTTAGTAAGTTACATTCAAAATTTCATTAAAATTCATTTTGTTCCTGTTATACTGATTATTATAGCATAAAACTGTAGCTAATAATCCATATTTTAATAGTATATAAGTTTTAAGTTCTTAATTTTATAAGGCAATATTTAAAAAAATCCTGAATTTCCCCTAGAGTAAGAAATGTGACATTTGCTCTCTAGGCATCCCTCTTCTCTAACTTATTTACCACCCCTCCAAAAAGTATGAAATCTAACCTAAATTAATTATTATATCATCATCATTAAGGCAAAGCATAATTTTCAGAGCCTTCAATTTTGTTTGGTTACATAGCCATCAAATATAAAATCAGTTCTCTCTTGCCACACCCACCTGTCACATGCTCTCTTTTAGAATTTATCAATAGTTCTCTCTGACGTTCAATTACATTATTCATAACCAATAGGAAGCATATGTTTTAATCCAGCAAATGACATATTATATTAATTTGTGTTCTGTACAGCAAAGTGTTAATTTCTTTTTCAGTACAATTTCGTTCCCAGAGGAAACTTTCCATTGGGAACAAAGCTTGTACTGAAAGAGAAATTAATGTGCTGCAGATGTAATAATGACAGTCTAGAAATTTTATGAGTACAAAAGTTGATATTTCCTCTTACAATAATAAGTATTCACTAAATCATTCAGCAAATATGAATACTATGCCATTGAATATGAATACAAATACCATGCCAAAGTCGTTTTTAATAGAAATCTCTAGTATTTTTGAGTGGGTCACTAACATGCTTTGAAGTTGAAATTTGGGCAGAATTCTGCAAGTGTAAGTCATACAATGTCAGTGTATCCTGTGACAAAAGTGGTGTTCCACAGGAGGCAATGTGTAACTGTGGGCTTGGATCACCACTGACAGCTGACTGTCAACCTCATTATGTGTACAATGTCAGTGTATCCAGTGAAAACAATGGTGTTCCACAGGAAGCAATGTGTAAGAGTGGGCTTGGAGCAACTCCAACAGCCTACTGTAAACATTTAATTGTGTGCACAATGTCAGTGTATCCTGTGACAACAATGGTGTTTCACAGAAGGCCATGTGTAACTGTGGACTTGGAGCAACTCCAACAGCCTACTGTAAACATTTAATTGTGTGCACAATGTCAGTGTATCCTGTGACAACAATGGTGTTTCACAGAAGGCCATGTGTAACTGTGGACTTGGAGCACCATCAACAGTCTACTGTAAACCAGACATGGGGTATTTGTATTCGAATACAGCTTTAGGAGTATTCATACTTATATCTGAATACTTTGGTATGGAAAATTGAAGTATTTGAATTCAGATCACACAGTTTCATTAAGTTAGATAACTTATAGAGAAAGTTTTGAAGAAATAGATATCTTTGAGTTATAACATCTTGATATCAGTCTTTTAAAAAATGCATTTTCATTCAGTTTTTCCTGCTAACATTTAAACCCAAAAAGAGTAATGTTAACACATTCCATAATGAAAATATATGAACAACTAAGCACTGTGTCAGTGTCAGCACAATTTAAATAAACACAGAAAAAGATTAATTCAAAATACAAACTAACCATTTCACAACCTTATTTGGTATAACTAGTAGTATGTAAATAATAAATTTTAAACAAAATTATTTTTTTAGAACAGAGCTATACAATGGGCTATTTGTATTCTATCAACAGTAGGGAATTGAACCTTGGATTTTTGCACTGCTGACTCACCTAAAAACAAGTAATGGATTTTAAAACAAAATTGTGGAATACTGCACACCCAAAATTCCATCCTCCACTATGTCAACAAATTTTACAATGTTAGGTGCATTGACAAAAAATTAATATTTCTCAAAAATCTCTTTTAATTAAACTTAATCTTTTGTATACACACTCTAAAGTTACATTATCTAACATGATTCAAGTTCAAAACAACGAGAAATATTTGTTTCATATAATTCTTTAAACTCCATTATAACTTGTAATGATAAATTTTAATAAAGGATATGAAACTTCTGAACAACAGTGAGTGACAGTTACAATGCTGCTGTTAATCTAAAACCTTTCTGTAGTTTATTAGAGTTCACACAGACTGTTAATGACACTTCAATTCCAATTGAAACCCCACAGCCGAAGTTCTTCATATATAAATTTAATGTTTGAAGTGTGATCAGTTTTCGCATTGTACAACATCCCCACGTAACACAATTTTGAAGGAATTAGTAACAACAGAAACATTATGTTTTGTTTTTAATTTGTAAATAAACTTGACTGATTCAAAATCAGTAGGAAAGTAAAAATTTTGCTCACACATGCTTGAGTGTATTAGGTATTCAAAGTGATCATAAAAGGTGTTGTAAGAACCACATGTTTGAGTGTATTAGGTATTCAAAGTGATCATAAAAAGGTGTTGTAAGGACCACATGTTTGAGTGTATTAGGTATTCAAACTGATCATAAAAGGTGTTGTAAGGACCACATGTTTGAGTGTATTAGGTATTCAAACTGATCATAAAAGGTGTTGTAAGGACCACATGTTTGAGTGTATTAGGTATTCAAAGTGATCATAAAAGGTGTTGTAAGAATGGTGATTTTAAATGTTTATTTAGTGTTGAAAAAGAAACACCCTTTAATAAGAACAAAGTTATTTTTATGAAACATTATTGCAGGAAAGTAAGATTATTAGTGTAACATACAGAATAAATTAGTGCTTGCATGTAAAATAAATATATATTCCTTGATTTAGAAAATGCTTTAATTCCACAGTTAACTCATCATGATACATTTTGAACACAATTATAAAAGTTAGTAAGAATGCTCACAAAATACATTAATGTGTATAGATTAATAAGCAAAATATTCACACATCTTGGTTAGCTGAGTAATATAATTTGAACTGTTCTTGTACTTAAACATGAAACATCTGGTTACTTACTACCCTGGTTGCTCATACTGGTCACCAGGGTTTATAACTGAAGAGACCATACAAAATAATAATACAAGGTATGCTAGGCTGGATGTAAAGCTAAAGCTCTTGCCATAAGACGATCCGTCATGGGTGAAGATTCTTTCAAAGATTTTCGTTCGTATAAAAGACTTCTGAAATGAGAATAAGTAGTTTATGGACCTAACATAACTAGTGTTTTCTACAAAAAGATGAATTTTGTTAGGAATACATCAATATCAGTGTATTACAGAGGATGTCATAATTATATTTTCAATAAGGTAACACTCAATTTACTTAAAAACTAGATTCAAAAGCAAGAATATTATAATCGTAAACTTAATATAGGATTCTCTACAACAGTGATTTTGTTTGCCATTCTTCATAATATAAAGGGTAATTCACAGTAGAAGCAGAAGTCTGTGGCTAATTTGAAATGTTTCACGTAAGAAAAATTCTCATTCTACGACGTGTAAAAAAAAATTAATATTTCTAAAAAAAACGAGCATTAAACACCAGTGAATCACTTACCGAGCTAGACGGTGATGGTTCCTGTCGGAGGATTTCAGAGCAGCATGAATGAGAAGTAGGTTGAAAAGGTCACGCTGCCAATATAAAAAAGTGATTACTTTAATGAGAACTAAACACTCAAACACCGAATTCTAAAGCAAATGGCAATATTTATTTTTGTTAAAACAAAGAAATAACAAATTTGGTTATCTTTACACTGGTTATAGAAGACAAATTCCACCTTGTTAAACAGGGATACAACAGTAAAACCGTTCCTGCCCAGTGAAATGAAACATGTACTGTTTTAATTTTTATAGAGAAACTGTTTAGTGCTTGGCAACCATACAGGTGTCATCACCAGAATAATGGTGAATGGAACCATGGAAGTGTTTTTAAAATCAGCTGAATTTTGAGAAAGTTACTCTTTGTCAGCCAACAGTTTTCACTTTTTATACAGCTCAGAAACTTTAAATGATGAGATCAAGTTCAGAACCAGTGAGACATTTCCACAGTACAAGGCTCTAGAATGTTGTACTAGTTCAAAGACACTAACACATAATTTCAATCCTTAGACACTACACATAATTTCTATCTATACGTGTTGTCTTTATTGCTGTTTCTAAGTGTTACCACTCACATGTTAGTTCGAAGACACTAGCACATAATTTCAATCCTTACATGTAGCCTTTATTGCTGTGGTAACACTTAGAAACAGCAATAAAGGCTACATGTAAGGATTGAAATTATGTGCTAGTGTCTTCAAACTAATACGTGAGTGGTAACACTTAGAAACAGCAATAAAGGCAACATGTAAGGATTGAAATTATGTGCTAGTGTTTTCAAACTAATACGTGAGTGGTAACACTTAGAAATATGTGCTAGTGTCTTCAAACTAATACGTGAAATTTCAATCCTTACATGTAGCCTTTATTGCTGTTTCTAAGTGTTACCACTCACGTATTAGTTGGAAGACACTAGCACATAATTTCAATCCTTACATGTTGCCTTTATTGTTGTTTCTAACCATTAACACTAAAATATAAAATATCATCTACCATTATAAACTATAGATAGACCACCCTAATAACTTTGGTCAAGTACCTACCTGTGCATTACTTCCACCAATCTGAGCTATCTTGTAACGTACAGGGTAGAGCAGAGAAACTACTCTGTCATAACTTCCCTCATGATAAGCTCGAAGAGCTTCGATAATCTTAATTCCAACATCAGCAGAAATATTACAGTATGTTCCTTTATTTTCTCTGTAAGGAAAATAAGGTAATTAGAGAAACTTCTGTCTTCATACAATAAGTAAATAAAGACAATCAATTTATTGAAGTAAACATTTTACAGAGATTAGGAAAGAACATATAATAAAAACTTATCAGTGAATGCAGAATTGAGGAAGGATACAAGTATCTCGTTTGCCAAGATCCAAGCACCTAAAGTCATTGGTATCCAAACTAACACAAAGAAGAAGAAAAATGTGTGAAGTTTTGATATAAAATATATGTCTTTACTGATACAATTTATATTTTTAAGACATGTTTAACCATAGTATAGAGTTTTATTGTTGTTTGGCTTCACTTTCCTTAAGGATCAAGAGTAAATACTTAATTATTAGTTTAGTGACTTTCTACCCAGGTGGTTTAGGCCAGTTTTAATTTGGGTAATGGCAGCTTTTTTTTAGAAACCTTTCATAAAAAGTACAAACTGGTCAAGAAGAGTTAACATAGCAAATCTCACCTATTTTCTTCTGGTTATTATTATAATAACAATATTTACATGGACCTAAACACGTGAATGTAATATATAATATTTGGTGTTAAAAGTTCCAAAATGTAAAAACATGTAATCACAGTCCTATTGAAAAGTAAACGTTCTTTCTTCGGGACTACAGTGGGAAATGTTCTCAAATAATGATAAACTTGGAGTCCACTCCTCTAGCTCTTGGCATCACAAATATCTTTATAAGTAATATTGAAATACTTACTATATATCTTAACTTTGTATGTATATGATACATATGCAAGATTAATATTTAGCCATATCTTACAGCAACTACACTGACCTAATAAACTCATCAAGGGAATTCATCATCAAATTTGTTGCATCATCATCATTGGCCCCAAGACATGACATAAAAACATGTACATCGTAAAAAGCTACAGTACGGTCCTCAATGTGAGAGCGATTCACTTCTAAAACTTCCCGCCATCTGTCCTTTACTTTGGCTCCTAAATCAAAAGGAAAAAATCTTTCTTTATTCCAAGATGCAAGTTTTCAACCTGGATTCTTTGAAGAAGAATTATACAGTTGCTTTGATTAGGGATAAGTTGTCTTGCAAGTTGGTGTTACAAGAAAAAACATGCACTACCATTTCCCCTTCATCTGAAAAACAATATCATTATCCACTTTTCTGAAAATAATATATTTCAGTTTTTGCATAACACCCTCTGAATTTCAAAGTTACATTTTAAAAATGTTAGTAGAGTCTTATTTTAAGAATATATTATCAGGATTATAATCTGATCTTTATACCTTCAAGCTCCAAACGGTATAACAGAGAAGTACAATCAACAATTTCCAAGAACCCTCCAGAATGTAATCTTCTTCCAATCTGTGTGTCAAAAATATCTACTGCTGCTTCTACCTCCCCCTGATGGAGAAAAGCATAAATAATGGTTAAAGTTAAGAAAGTTCCCATTGTTTTCACACAATTCCTTGACTTGTATAATTTTTGGAAAGATCTGATATAATTTTTAAAAAAAAGGAGTAAACTTAGTAAAATATCTCCCTCAACATGGGTTAATACCTAAAACTTGTCTCATTAAAGTTGGTTTAATACCTACAGCTTGTCGTCACTCAACTCGTGTTACACCTACAGCTTGTCGTCACTCAACTCGTGTCACACCTACAGCTTGTCGTCACTCAACTAGTGTCACACCTACAGCTTGTCGTCACTCAACTAGTGTCACACCTACAGCTTGTCGTCACTCAACTAGTGTCACACCTACAGCTTGTCGTCACTCAACTCGTGTCACACCTACAGCTTGTCATCACTCAACTCGTGTTATACCTACAGCTTGTTGTCACTCAACTCGTGTTACACCTACAGATTGTCATCACTCAACTCGTGCTATACCTACAGCTTGTTGTCACTCAACTAGTGTTACACCTACAGCTTGTCATCACTCAACTCGTGCTATACCTACAGCTTGTCATCACTCAACTCGTGCTACACCTACAGCTTGTCGTCACTCATCTCGTGTTATACCTACAGCTTGTCATCACTCAACTAGTGTTACACCTACAGCTTGTTGTCACTCAACTAGTGTTACACCTACAGCTTGTTGTCACTCAACTCGTGTTACACCTACAGCTTGTCATCACTCAACTCGTGTTACACCTACAGCTTGTCATCACTCAACTCGTGCTACACCTACAGCTTGTCATCACTCAACTCGTTTTATACCTACAGCTTGTCATCACTCAACTCGTGTTACACCTACAGCTTGTCGTCACTCAACTAGTGTTACACCTACAGCTTGTCGTCACTCAACTCGTGCTATACCTACAGCTTGTCGTCACTCAACTCGTGCTATACCTACAGCTTGTCGTCACTCAACTCGTGCTATACCTACAGCTTGTCGTCACTCAACTCGGGTTATCTCTAAAGCTTGTCTCATTCTAGTTGGATCATATCTAAAATTTCTCAGTTATTTTGAATTAATACCTAATGCTTGCCTCTATCATTTTGGGTTATACCCATCTCATGGTAAATTTGTACTTTTCCATTACTTAATTTAGTACTTATTCAGCCACTGACCTGTTCTATGTGATAGAGTGCCCAGTGCCAAAAATTGTGAGAGGCCAAAAGGTTACTCAGCTAAAACACAAAAACAATCACCATAAACAAACATTGTTTTATATTTTAAATACAAAACAATTTCGTTATTAACTTAATAGTTTAACAAGTGATTACATTTTATTTTTTAAGTAAGCAAGTGAGAAAATTGACAAAAAACAGAATTATAAATATTGGAGGATTTTTGTATTGTTCTTGTATACAGTAAAATTAATATAAAATCTTGTCTTTTAGTGTCATTAGTAATAACTTCAGCTAGATATTGTGACAAGAAATTCAACACAGGTATAAAATGTAACTCTGTAATGATGTCATTATATTAAAGGAATAATTTGTATAGATTGTACAGAAAGAATACAGGGTGATAAAAAGTTGTTCCCGATGGTGTGCAAGCCAAAAGCACAAATTTCAAAATAAAGAATTTTTAAGAAATACCATTAATACAAATATTACTATTATTAAGTAATGTACTAACAACAATTAATAAGGGAATGTGACATGTACAGCAGTGGTTCCCAAACTACTCTGAGGCTCCCTTGATGTGATTAAAAAAAAGTTTGAAGCCCCCTCAACCTATAAGTTTAGCAAGGGGATTGAAAAACTGTGCCATTGTAAAAACAATAACATCTCCTTTCGACATACTGTAGCATTTAATTAATTCAACATAATTTTTATTGACTTATTATTTATTTAGAATTAAAATTAAATCAACATCACTGTTTTCAGCCCATTTTTTGGCAGCTCCCACTTTGGGATACTGATGTACAATATGGGCAACGTTTAGGAGGTGGGGTACTATAAAAAACTTTGTGCACCACTGGTGTACACAGCTGGATCTCTTCCACACATTTCAGACATTAAAGAAGAACAAACATATTGTATGACTTTTGTATCACCATGTGTAATGTGATGTTATTCACATGAAAACCTTAGATTAATATACAGAACCAAATATTTAAGAGAAAACATTATTTTTACATAGCATAGTAGCACCCCTAACATCCTCCTCTTAACTGATGCATTATCACTGAAATATCTATATTGAAAACTTAAATTAACAGACCTCCCAGTTCTTGACAGTAGAACTAAGAAAATCAATTCCTTCAGTGGTTCGACCCTGCATTTCAAACACATGGGCAAGAGTGTGGGTGGCCCAACCATCTTTACAGTTCAGTTCCAGACCCTGAAAAATTCACCAACATTTCTAAACTTTAAACTCTTGACAGTGGTTTAAACAAATTGCTTCTGGAAACCAACCAGCACAAAGTTAAATCTTTTCAACATTATATACAAATGAAGCAACAATCAAGACCTGAAAAAAATTAATAAATTCAAGAAAGTACAACCAAAACAATGAAATTATTATTTCAAAACACTAGTACTATGGCTTAAAGTCATTTACATATTAGATTTTTTAGGAAAAGAATTAATAACACATCATTACTTATTTTTTATTTTAACACCAAATATTAAGTTAGATTATATACAGGATAATAAAAACAGTAGATATAACACAATTCAAGGAGTCAAATAATTCTTATAGCTCAATTCAAACTTTTAATTTGTGAAATTATTTAACTTGTAATTTAAGAATCCTTATAACCTTTACTTCTTATGTAGTTGATATCTGAAATCGTTGGTACTTGGTGAAACTCCATAATTACAGAATCGAGAAAAAAAAAAGCAAAGACAGTTGTACGTTTCACAAATACTTCATGTATTAATGACCATGGTTTTGGCAGTAAAGGCAACAATCCTATAGTTATATAGTCATTTACATTCTCAAGAGCCTCAATACTGAAAGTCACAATTGGTAAAGTGGGTTTTTAAAGCTTCTTTTTCATATCATAAAAAACATTTTCATGAAGGGATTTACGCAGACAAAGGAGACTGTCTAACCTTCCGACAAAAATCCTCTGCTTCTGAGTAGAAGTTAGTCTCTTCCAATCCATATGCATACATGCCAAACAAGTAGCTACAATTAAAACATAAAAAAAAAGTTGAGAAACCCTCACAAAAACCAAAGTTTTAAATAGCTTGTAATTACTTTAAATCAAACACTAGTTTGAAAGTTATAATTTTCCTACATTGAAAATGTATTTCTGATAGGAACTTGCCTTTTGTAACATAAATAGCTGTTCTTGTTCAGTGTTTCCCTCTATATACAATTTTTTTTTTGTATGCCACAAGCCTTGAGCTCCCACGTAACCTATGTTGAACATGGTACAACTGCAACTTGCATGTAAATCATCATGCGACAATCCTCTACCAATAGGAGTGCAACACACCCTCTTAATGCTTGTAACTCAGTTCTACTGAACTATCACTTTCAGTTTTAGAAGAAAATGGAAGCACTAGTTTTCAGTGGGGAGGAAAGATGGGAAGTGTGAATGGAGGTAAGTACCAATCAGAAATACATTTTCAGTATAGGAAAATTATAACTTCCAATACGGTATATTACCTCCACTCACATAAATAGCTACTAGAATCCCATATTGAATAGGTGGAGGAACCAGTGCAAGAGAAAGAAAGAAGCATTCAAAAAACACCCTAAAAGAGGAGATCCTTGCATTAGAGGGTTGTATGTGGGAGGCTGCACCACTTCTGTACCAGGTATACACCTTCACCCAGTGTGGAAAGAGGTGACACAGACACGGGTGGAAAATTGGAGGAGCACATCCAAAGGGGAGAGAACAAAGGTTGTATAGGGATCCAAACCACACAATAATTGAATCTCAATCCCATACATTACATGAAGGTGGGTGAGAGTAAAACGAATATGCCCCTAGGTGTAGATATGATCGAGTGGCTAGGATGCAATGGACCATACACGGCAAGTCAACTGCATCCTAAACACAGGGGGTATGCAAGAGGATCGTGCTGTCTTCACCTCATGTTCAGCAAACCAGAGGGAAATCTCGTACCCATCAAACTGTGAACAGAACACATGAAAGCAATATGATAAATTGTTTAATCAATCCGGGAACTGACATTTGGCCTAAGAAAGATGTCTCTAAAAAGTAAACACTCCCACTCAAAACCAATCTGACAGTATATATCTTAGTAAATGAAAATCATCAAGGGATAGCATAAGAAGCAGAACCATATTAATCTCAAAGTACCATCACTATGACCCACACCAAGGATGGAGTGAAGAAGAGTATAATTGAATGAAGGAACAGGTACACCTGTAATACATGTGTGAGGACTTATGTTGGTTGGTTTAGCTCTGAATCCAAAACCCAGCCACTGGGAATAGACATCCATATGAGGGTAGGATGAGGGATCCCAATCAAAAGGTTGGACTGCAGTTTTGATGTCCCACTCCAAAGCTACAACATCCCCTCAGATAAACCTATATAGAGATTGATCATGCTGGAGGACATCTCGTTGTAACACACCAGCAAAACACCACTACCCTACTCTCCACTAAATGGTTCCATCCTTGTTTGTAACATATGTCACTATAACATTCAGGAGAATACCTACATAGTCCACCACCCCAGTGGTTTGGAACTGTAACATGGTAAGAACTCCTATATTGCACTAGAGGAAAAGAGGGGGGAAATGCAATGGATAGTCTGGAGGAACATCAACACTAGAGACATTGCAATAGGTGACAATGAAAATCCTAGTTTGAAAAGCAGACTATACCTGATTTATTCAATGATCCAGTATTGGCATATTAATAAAGCAAGTCAATATTGCAAGGAAAACCTACAAGCAATCTTGTGGAATACCTTCATCTCAGCAGTAAGCATTAAATAGCCATGGAAATCATAAAATATAAACATCGCCTGACAGTGTGGATTTCACTATTTGAAGTATACTCTGGCCAGGAACCACTTGCCACCAAGTGGGATCCATACAGGAAAAAAAAGGGAAATGCCCATGAAAAAAAAGAGGTATACAAAAGATAACTTACCTAGTCACAGTCTCACCAAAGCCTGAATAATGGCCACAGGAGGAAGACAATAACCCAACAATGAAGAAACAGCAATCTAATGTAAATAGTGATAGATGAACGTGTGGTGTGGTCCACATGCCTGATTGAAGAACTTGCCCCAAGAGACGACAGAGATTAGATGCCAGGGAAAAGGTAAGGTGCCAAACCTTATGAGAAGACACCTGGAAAAAATTATGGAAAGAAGAAGACAAGGAAGTATAAGCCAATCGTATTAAAAGCTGAACCCAATTGGTAAGGGTGGAAGGAGAAAGGTTATGGAGGAAATTGCCACAGAATGAAGAGACAGTAATGGGAATTATGGAAGGAAGCCATGCAGGCAATATAATAACATAGAGCATGTATGTTATATAGTAGTCTATCCAGATTAGACCGAGGATACGGGTGGGAAATGGTGGGCAGGGAAATCAGTGAGGAGGAGGAGGAGTTACCCTCACTACCCAATGAAGTTTTGGGAAGGAAAGAGCAAATTAGATAGAGGAGAACATATATGGTATGATAATGTATACTTTAAACGTTGATGGCAAATAAATTTGACCTATGACATCCATAGGCCAAAAGGAAAAAATACAAGTCTTAAGGGATAAGCAAAAAATCGAACAGAGGCAAAGTAAGGCAGTGAAAAACCACAATGAAATCCCAATCCAGAAAGACAGCATGCAAAGGAGTATGACAAATCCAGAAGGAATGCAACAAAATGGAAAGGCAAAAACTTTATGGTACCAAGAAAAATGAAAAGTGTGGGATAAGGCAGCCTAATAACCTGCAGTTGAAAAGACTGTAAGCCCCTGATTAAACAGCCAAGTGAGGAAATCTGCAAGAAGAGGAACATTGGGTCAAGCAGGTGAAACACCCAACCCAAAGACCAACGGCAGAAAACATTCTACTTACATTGATAGACATCCATAGAGGAAGAGTGAATGGAACGAGCTAAAAATGAACCAACTCACCGAAACAATCGGATCTCCTTGCCAAGAACCAGATAAAAACCAAGCATAAAAATGGAGGATATGAAGGGCTGGATGAAATGCTAGTGACCAAGGCTGATGTACAAGAGATAGAGCAAGAGGAAGAGGTAATGGTGGGGCAAACTGGACCTGAAGCAGCCACGGAAACCATGGTTGTGCCGGGCCAGTAAGGAGCAATCGGAATGACCTGACATGGGAAAAAGAAGCATGGGAGGCTACACATAAAGGTATTTGTTGGTCCAATCCTGATTGAATGTATCGACAGCCAGTGCAAGTGGATGACAAACCAGAGGTAATTTGGTATTGAGAGGTGTGGCAAATGCATCCAGGAGAGGATTACCCCCACTGAAGGCATAGTCACTGTAAAACAAAAGGGTAGAGAGACCACTCCATCGGATAAACTTTGTCAGTAGAGGAAAGATAATCTGCAACAAGATTGAATGCACCCAGAACATGGCACACAAGGAGACAAATACAGAGCATGTGAGTCAAGAAAAGGAAATCCAAGATTCATCCACAAAGAGAACAAGAATGGGTGTCGTCTTGGTGTGTGATATAAGCCACCACTGCAGAATTGTGGGAATGGATCATAACCAGATAAAGAAAATGATCCAAAGGATGATGTACGGCCAGAAACTCCAGGATGTTGATATAGTAAGATTTCTCGACTGGAGACCACAGACCTGAATGGAAGCATCCATGAAGATATGCAAATTCAGATGCAGGGGAGGTAGTGGAACACCCACACATGTGTGAGCCCTATCTAACCACCAATATCGACAAGGAAAGAAGGAAGGGAAATATGAGTTTCTAATGGATATTGCACATGTTTCCACTGGTTGTGCAGGGCCCAATGAAGAGACCTCATATGCACTCAACCCAAGGGGATAAGGGCTTCCATAGAAGGTCACATCTCCAAAGCAATAGAACCTTGTGAGCAGTAATAGAGGGAATAGTAAGAGCATGGAGAACAGAAAGCTCCATCGAATGTAGCCAGATAGAAGAAGGTTGGGCCTGATTGAGATGAGTGTTAAAAAAATCTAAGTAAACAAGATATTGTGTAGTGATAAGGAATGACTTCTCCAGCTTGATTAACCAACCCAAATGAGCTGCCTCCAGGAGCAGCAGTTGAGTGTGATGGGCAGACTCCTGGTTGAAACAAGCTAACCTCTGAAAAAAGGTGAATAGCAAACAGGTACCACAGGAGAGTTCATAAGGTAAGACGAAAGAGGGAAAACTGGGCATGGGATAAACAAACAGGATGATCAGGGTCCACCCCCAAAATGGGCAAAAGCGATCCTAACTTTTGAGAATCAAGAAATGGAAATTCAGCCCAATGGTATGCTAAACCAAACCGATCTGAAGCCCATGGAGAGTGTGGCATACTAGCACCCTCAACTGAGAGACAAAAAAAGCTCTACATGAACCATAATACCCAGGGAAGGGGTGGAATACATTTCTGAGTGAAGAGGGTATTATGTAAGAAAGAAGGAAGGGGATTATAAAGAATTGGGGAAATGGATAATATAAAACACATTGTCCAAAAAAGCCATATTAGGTTTAGCTGATTCTACAGTAGGGGGGTGTAGGAAGACACGACAAAATCAGGAAGAGGAAAGATATTGTCAAATTCCGAAGTGGTAACTTGGACTTTGGAATTCATTGTAAACAATGAATGATCAAAGACAACAATGTTAGAATAATGAAATGAAATTGGGAAAAATAAGTTATCTTCAGGTTCGCGAACTGTTTTAAAATTGAACAGAACACTTTGGAATGAATGGGAGAAAAATGCACTAAGTATAAAGAAAAATAAACGATTGAAAAACACAATAAAGAACGTACTGACACAAGCACTGCCAAATGAGAAGTGATAGTTTGGTATAATCTAATAGAGGGAGTCACATACGTCAGGAGGGTGTGTTGCACTCCTATGTTGTTAGCAGCTTAAGTGTTGAGTAGCTTTTAATAACTTCTAATCAAACACTAAGTTGTAAAGCCCTCCTACCAGCTTAAGTTTTGAATAGTTTGTAATTACTTCAAATCAAACACTAAGTTGTAAAGCCCCAGGAGGAACTTAAGTTTTGATTAGCTTGTGATTCCTTCTAGTCAAACACTAAATTGGAGAGTGCTCCTAAGAGCTTAAATTTTGAATAGCTTGTAACTACTTCAAAATTTGTAGTGCATAATGGAGAGATTTACACATTTTGATGAAAGTTTAGAACAAATGACCTTTATACTCCAGATATATATATAAAATGATTTTTTTGCTTTAACCAACGTTTTGCCTTTGTGGCTTCATCACGATTATATACACAATTGTTTGATATTAGAATATTTTTGAATTATAAAACTGCTAGTAATGTTCTATTTCTTGAGTCTATTTTGAATAGTTTGTCATTTTCTTCTAATCAAACACTATGTTGTAATTACTTCAAATCAAACATTCAGTTAGAAAGTCCTTCTAGGAACTTAAGTTTGGAATAATTTGGTACTTCTAATCAGGGCTGATTTATACAATGGGCAAAGGGGACAGTTGCCCAGGTTACACAGCATGTTGCGAGTATAATAATAGATAATATAATATGAAGTGTATAATATAATAATAATGATAATAAACCAATTTTTTTTTTAAATATATACATTTTCGTTTTTTATTCCCTGAATGTTTTTATCACTAATAAATTCAATTTATCAAATTGTATGGTATTTTCTTAAAAGCAAGGTTAAGCAAAGGGGCCACACTTGTTTATACTTCATCCAGGGCCCACTAGTGCTTTAATGCATTAGTGCTTCTAATGAAACACTAAGTTATAAAGCCCTCCTAGCAGCTTGAGCTTTGAACAACCTATAATAAGTTCAAATCAAATACTAAATGTAGTGAAACAACACATGAAATTCTACAAGTTATATTTAGCATTATCCATATTATAGGCACGAAATTAAAGAACTCACTTATAAAGAGGAGTAGTTGGTTTCCATTGCGGAAGAACTCGACCAATAGTGTCTCGCATATGTTGTAGGTGACCTTGAAAAAAGTGGACATTGTGGGCCATCTTTATAGCAAGCATGTCTGTTGGGTATTCCACAAGGATATCGTCTAACACTCTTGTGGTTCCTTCCCAATTCCTGCAAGTATCAGATCATATGGTGGTTATAGTTTAACTTTACAGCATCATTTTTACTCATCAGCAGATGATGTTGTTTAAAAATTGAAAAATTGGTTTCAGCATGGAAGACACTGTTTATTACCATAAATGTTTTTTTTTCACACATGTCCTCTTAAAATATTTGGTTCTTTATTAGTGTTATTCTCACCCATCTGCAAACAGGCGAATAGCTTCAACATGGCTTTTTTCTCTCCAAGTTAAAACTTCTTCTTGTTTACTAGCTAGAATTTCTACATTTTCTAAATCCAGTTTCAACTTGCTATCTAGACGTGGTGAGCTTCCATTAACCCACAGATTCAGTCCAATACACATCACGTGACCCATTACTAGAAAAAAATATACTGAAATTAGACTTATGATGGAACAAACATCTCAAACATTCCTCAGTTTTAAATGTTAATTTTTTTATATATGAATCTCCATTCTAGAATTTTAGTACTTGAGTTAAAAGGTTCATTAAATTTCATTACAAATATTATTGGAATTATTAAAAACACCATAATAAATGACCTTATGATAATAACATGTAAATGTTTTGGAAGTCTGTCAATGCGTTGTCAACTACAATCAACTGTTATTAAACATCTTACAAATGTGTGGATCTGCAGTGTTGTCAAATATAATACATTGTTACTAAACATCTTACCAAAGTGTGGATCTGCAGTGTAGTCAACTATAATCAATTGTTATTAAACATCTTACCAAACTGTGGATCTGCAGTGTAGTCAACTATAATCAATTGTTACTAAACATCTTACCAAACTGTGCATCTACAGTGTAGTCTAATATAATACATTGTTATTAAACATCTTACCAAATGTGGATCTGCAGTGTAGTCAACTATAATCAATTGTTATTATACATGTTACCAAAGTGTGGATCTAGAGTGTAGTCAACTATAATCAACCTGTTATTAAACATCTTACCAAAGTGTGGATCTTCTTTGTTTGTCAACTAGAATCAACTGTTACTAAACATCTTACCAAAGTGTGGATCTACAGTGTAGTCAATTACAATCAACTATTATTAAACATTTACCAAAGTGTGGATTTACAGTGTTGTCAACTACAATCAACCGTTATTAAACATCTTACCAATGTGTGTATCTGCTGAGTTGTCAAATACAATCACCTGTTATTAATCACCTCACCAAACTGTGGATATGCTAAACTGTCAAATACAATAACCTGTTTTTAAACATCTTACCATAGTGTGGATCTACTGTGTTGTCAACTACAATCAACTATTATTAAACATCTTACCACAGTGTGTATCTGCTTTGTTATCAACTACAATCAACTATTATTAAACATCTCAAAATTGTGTGGATCTACAGTGTAGTCAATTACAATCAACTGTTATTAAACATCTTACCAAAGTGTGGATCTAATGTGTAGTCAATGACAATTAATTGCTATTAAACATCTTACCAAAGTGTGCATCTTTTGTGTTTGTCGACTATAATCAACCATTACTAAACATCTTACAAAAGTGTGGATCTTTTATGCTTGTCAACGACAATCAACTGTTATTAAACATCTTACCAAACTATGGATCTGCAATGTAATCAAATATAATACATTGTTATTAAACATCTTACCACAGTGTGGATCGACTGTGTTTGTCAGCTACAATCAACTATTATTAATCATTTTAACATAAAGTGGATCTTTCGTGTTTGTCAACTAGAATCAACTGTTATCAAACATCTTACCAAACTGTGGATCTGCAGTGTAATCAGATATAATACATTGTTATTAAACATCTTACCAAAGTGTGGATCAACAGTGTAGTCAACTATAATCAACCTGTTATTATACATGTTACCAAAGTTTCAATATTTTGTGCTAGTCAACTACAATCAACTGTTATTAAACATCTTACCAAACAGTGGATCTACAGTGTAGTCAATTACAATCAACTGTTATTGAACATCTTACCAAAGTGTGGATCTCTTGTGTTTGTCAACTAGAATCAACCATTATTAAACATCTTACCAAACTGTGGATCTACAGTGTAGTCAATTACAATCAACCTGTTATTAAACAACTTACCAAAGTGTGGATCTAATGTGTAGTAAACTACATTCAACTGCTATTAAACATCTTACCAAAGTGTGGATCTCTTGTGTTTGTCACCTAGAATTAACCGTTATTAAACATCTTATCAAAATGTGGATCTAATGTGTAGTCAACTACAATCAACTGCTATTAAGCATCTTACCAAACTCTGGATCTACAGTGTAGTCAATTACAATCAACTGTTATTAAACATCTTACCAAAATGTGGATCTTTTGTGTTTCCAAATACAATCAACTGTTATTAAACATCTTACCAAGGTGTGGATCTAATGTGTAGTCAACTACATTCAACTGCTATTAAACATCTTACCAAAGTGTGGATCTCTTGTGTTTGTCAACTAGAATTAACCGTTACTAAACATCTTACCAAACTGTGGATCTACAGTGTAGTCAATTACAATCAACTGTTATTAAACATCTTACCAAAGTGTGGATCTTTTGTGTTTGCCAAATACAATTAACCGTTACTAAACATCTTACCAAACTGTGGATCTACAGTGTAGTCAATT
>NW_013670480.1:73380-77713 GCF_000517525.1 Limulus polyphemus | reverse complement strand
AAACGTGCGTGAATGTGAATAATGTGCGAGTGTGAAATGTGAAAGTTACAATATTTGAATATTACAAGTTTTAATATAGAGAATTTCTTCATTCTGTCAGATTTTCAAACCTTGAGATAAATCGGTCTTGCTTTTTTTGACGTGCAATTAAAAAGTGGTAATTGTTATTTTTTATAACAAATGCGATTAAATATACCCAGTAGGAATACAAGATGTGTATGGTATTATGAAAGATCAGATGCCTAACAAAGTCAATAAATAATTATAATGATGTTAATTTATATTGGTCAGAAATTATGAAGGTACAAAGTAAGTCTTTGTACAACTGACCATCCAAAACTATAAAGCATAACTTTGAAAACGATGAAATAATACAAAAACACAACAAAGAAACGTTTGTTTTTAATATTCGAGCAAAGCTACACAGGGGCTATCTGCGCTAGCCTAACTTTGGATTAACAGACTAGAACAAAGGAGCACCCATCACTAGGTCTTTGGCTATTCTACTCGAATAATAAGATTTGACAGTCACTCTTATGACTCAACAGGACCCATAGACCCTGAGATGCAAGGACCAATACACTAATCACTTATCCACTCCTGGCCACATAAACAATCATGATAAATGGATGAGATCGACAACATATTTTATGTTTTCAGTAAAAATAGGACTATCTTGTTGAAAAAATTTCATAGAACAGCAACTTTATTTTTTAAATAAATTGGTATTTATCTCGATTCTCTTTTTGACTGGATTTATAAAAGTGTATCGGTAATTTTAATAATAACAAAGTTTGTGTCAGACAAAATAAGAACAGCAATCCGTAAGATATGCATCGAGTATAATAATAATATTAATCACATTTTTTTATAAATTTATAAATTCTGGGTTGAAGTGTACTTTTAAGGAGGCTAGTAGCCAGGAAGTACAATTTATTTGCAGGGTGTGCAGGTTAGAGGAGAAGTTGTAGGGTTTTTTTTTGGTAGAGTTATAGAAATGGAAAGAGAGAAACGTAAATTACTTGAAGTGGTGGTGAGGCCTAGTGAAGAACGTAAACTTCTGCATGTAAAGGGTACAGTTGGCAAACAGGATTTCAAGGGAGCTAAGAAAGGAAATAGGGCTAAAAGCTTGGAAAATATTGCATTTAGGGGCAAGGATGGGCTTGGGTTTAAGTTAAGCAACCAGTTGCAAGTATTGCTAGTGATGAGGAGGAGTAGGTAAGGGAAATGGATGGGATCACAAGAGATGATAGTGTAAAAGGATAGGGAAGTTATAGTTATAGGTGACTCTCTAATTAGGCATATAGATAGGGTAGTATGTAGAGTGAAGAGGGGCAAACGAATACGCTTGTGCTATCCAGGAACCGGGGTACAGTACATAACTGATAGAACCAGAGAGATAGTTCAGGGTGGTAGTAGCAATGTAGTTTTTGTGGTACATGTTGGGGTTAATGACGTAAGGAAAAATGGATCTGAGAAACTTATTGATAAGTATAAAACAATGATAGGGGCAATTAAGGAAAGGGGTCATAGCTTGATTTGTTCAGGTCACTAGGATTGAATGCTAGGCTTAGATCAATAGGTAGGGATGAGCAAGTAGGCTGGTTAGATTTGTGGGATAATGTTAATAGGAAAGTTAATCTTTTTGGAATGAGTGGCTTACACCTAAACAAGGCAGGGGCTAGCATGTTAGCAAGGGCTATCAACTCATCTTTAGTGGTAGATTTAAACTAGGGCTAGACAGATGTGAGAGCTATGATATTCGTAAAATAAGAAATATAATTGACAGGAAAACATGTAATTAAACATCTATGATTAATTGTTACTATTGTAATGCCACGAGTATTAGAAACAAAACTCATGAGTTCAAAGCAATTGTGGAAACTGAGCATTTTTATATTATGGGCATCATTGAGACTTAGTTGGATTTGAACAATTTTAATGAGAGAATATTGTTTGAAATACCAGGTTACAGATTATTTACTAGAGATAGAGTATTGAAAAAAGAGGGAGGAGTAGTTTTATATGTGAGGAGTGAATAGCACTGAGGTTGAGTCAGTTTGGGTCAGTGTTAGTGGATATAAGGGCAAAAGTCTTCTAATTGGGACTTGTTATAGACCATCAGGTCAGAATTTGGAAGTTAATGAGAAACTGTATAATGAGATCAGAATGATAGCTGAAAAAGATGTTATTATGGCAGATTTTAATTTCAGGGGTATTGATTGGAAAAATTTCGAGTCTGACAGTGAGGGGGATAGGTTTTGGAAATTGTTCAGGATACTTTTATACACAAATTGGTGATGGAATCTACAAGAGAGGAAGCTATATTAGATTTAATATTAGCATCCGATGTGATTATGACAGACAGAGTTGTGGTTGGTGAGCATTTAAGTAAAAGCGACCATTGAATTATTAGGTTTGGGATTTTACTACATATAGAATTGAGGAAGAAGAGTACCCTGATTCCAAATTTCAGGAAAGCCAATTTTGATGGAGTGAGACATGATCTGGGTTCTGTAGATTGGACTAAAGAGTTGGGAGAGATCTTGAACAGATGTGAGAAGTATTTGGGGAAAAATTGATATGCATACAGAAAATATATATATTCCCTACAGAATAAAAAGGGCAACGGAGCGGAACAAGACAGTATGGGTTAGTAAAGGTTTAAAAGATTATATAGGGATAAACATAATACATTCAAGAAATATAAACTTACTGGAAATAATAAGGACTTGGAGGAATATTGGAAATCAAGAGAAATGGTTTAAAAGGAAGTTAAAAGGGCAAAAATTGTATATAAAAGAGGGTTGGCTGAGAGACTTAAAAAAAAAAAAGGATTTCTTTAGGTATATGGTGGATAAGCAAAATGTCAGGTTCGGGATTAGGCCTCTTAGAATTGATAGTGGGGAGCTGATCTCGGAAGATTATGAGATGGTACACTTATTAAATTATACGTTTTCTTCAGTTTTTACAAAGGAAGATGTAAGTATTATGCCTCAACCAGAGCATTTAATGTATGGGGAAAATACTGATGTAA
The DNA here is from genome assembly GCF_000517525.1 of Limulus polyphemus. NCBI lineage: Eukaryota > Metazoa > Arthropoda > Merostomata > Xiphosura > Limulidae > Limulus > Limulus polyphemus. The sequence continues at coordinate 74,676 of NW_013670480.1, read as the reverse complement.
AATATATCGTTTGAAGTTCTGAAATTGTAAGAAAGAAGTTGAAAACCTAAACATTGATAAGTCCCCTGGACCAGACAACTTTTATCCTGGAGTTTGAAAGGAATTTAAAGATTTTACTTGTGAACCACTAGCTAATATTTTTATAGGTCATTGAGTAGTGGAAGAGCATTAGAAGATTGGAGGTTGGCTAATGTTAGTTAAATATTTAAAGGAGGCTATAAACATTGTTCGGGCAATAATAGGCTAGTTAGTCTTACACCAGTAGTTGGAAAGGTTTGGAGAATGTGATTAAAGATGCATTGCACTTAAAGCAGTTTGATATAGTGTCAAAGAGCCAGCATGGTTTCACTAAAAGAAAGTATTGTTTAACAAATCTTCTGACATTCTTTGAGGATGTTAATGCTAAAGTTGATGAAGGAAATAATGTGAATGTGGTTTATCTTAATTTTCAGAAAGCATTTGATAAGGTACCTCACAAAAGACGTGTTACAAAAATGAAATCTGTGTGTATGGGAAAATGTTATTAAATTGGATAGAAAAATGGCTGGAGAGTAGAAAACAGAGAATAGTAATAAATGGAGTTAGATCTGACTGGATCACAGCTACAAACGGTGCACCACAGTTCACTGTGCTGGGTCCTCTGCTATTTGTGATTTATATTAATGATATTGACTCTGGAATGACTAACAAAATATTGAAGTTTGCAGTTGACATTAAGATTTTTGGAGTGGCTAACTGTATCAAAGAAGTTACATACTTATAGAAGATTTAGATCATTTAATGCATTGGGCCAATACGTGGCAGGTGATGTTTAACTATCCAAAATGTAAGGTATGCATATAGGTTTTCCCAATTCAAATTTTTCTTACAATTTAAATAGAAATACATTAAATACTGTGGCTAAAGAAAACGATCTTAGTGTTGTGATCGAAAAATCACTTAAGTCATCTAAACAGTGTACAGTTTTGGGTTTCCTTCATGAAGAAGGACATTGAATTGTTGGAGAAGATTCAGAGAAGAGCCACTAGGATGATAACTGGGATGGCTGGATTGTCCTACGAGGAGAGACTAAATTCTCTAAACTTGTTTTCTGTGGAGAGGAGAAGGGTCAGAGTGGATTTGATTGAGGTGTTTAAGATTATTAAGGGTATTGATAATATAGATCCAGCAGTCTTTTTTGTGCTTAGCAGTAAAAACAATAGGACAATGGGTCATAAGTTCAAATTTTGGCAGTTTAGACAGTATTACTTTTCAAACAGGGTTCTTGGCTTTTGGAATGAGCTGCCTTCAAGGGCG
>NW_013670480.1:61012-72763 GCF_000517525.1 Limulus polyphemus | reverse complement strand
CTCGCAATCCGAAGGTCGCGGTTCACACCGAAACATGCTCACCCGGTGTCTGAACTAGGACGCAAGTCCTACTTCCGGATACTCACCTCCGACAGAATTTGGAGTTGTGAGAACACTATACGAAACAACAACAACAATATATATATATATATATATGAATTCAAATGAGAAATAAATAAACGTGTAACTTAGCCAATTAAGTTAGTTATTTAAAAGCCTTTTCTTCGCAGATCATAAAAGTCTCCTAATGTTCGAAATGGAAAGTTGATAATACAGAAATAATTATAAGGGTTATCTTTCCAAATTAATCCTACTGTCGTAACTAAAGCGAAGTCGGTTCTCTCCGTCTCAGTTCTTTCCCATATAACAAATCTTATTTATTTCTTACGCGTTCCGTATTTCACGAAGAGGTGATCAAACAGAGTGGTGGCATTTGCAGGGCTCTGTTTCTTAGCAACGATCATGGAATATTATTGGACAATGAAATGTTTATGAGCAACACTATTCGTTTAATGATCGAACCATATAAGCAGAAGTTCAAACACGTGTCAGTTCTAATTTGTTTTAATGACATTTAAAGAATGTAATTAATATTGTTACAAGTGAATACTTTACCTAGGCTGTCTATTACTATTTCAGATTAGTTTACTTATTAATTACTGTTTTTCACATTCATCTTCTTCGTGTTTACTAAGGAAACAAGAACATGAAAAAGAGTCTGAATCTATCGTAACAAGTATATTATTTTGACTCTACTTATAATTGTTCTGATAACGCGTATCTGAAAATGGCGTCATAAAAAATAAGATATAATTTTAAATGCGAGGTACCTCAGCTGGGTGAACAAAGCTTGTTAAAAGGTTTAACAATGCAGTAGAGGATAACAACCAATCACCTAACAATGATTACTAAAAAAAGCAAGAAATACTGGTAGAGAAGCTATGGAATAAAGCTACAAAAATATTCAGACGACACATACACACTGGATAAAGCTGAATACGTACGTCATAACAGCGGAAAGAGTTTATGAATTTGTTACATCCTTTTCTAATTACTTCTTCCTAGGGAATTTAGAGCTAAATTTGAGGACTTATAATGCTAAAAATCGAGTTTCAATACCCGCGGTGGGCAGGGCACACATAGCCCATTGTGTACTTTAGCATTTAACAACAAATAAATAAACATTTTCTGGATGATTTCAAATTAAGTAAATGCACTGATAAAAAAGCGTCTATAACTTATACAAATACGACGAACTAATACAAACCTGTAAAAGTACAAACTTATCTAACCTATAAAAAAACAACAACAACCAACAAAAAAAAAACAAACAGTGTGTGTCACGTCACGTTATGCTTGATTTCTCGAAATAGTAGGAGTAATAAATGCCAGAACGCATTTATCCAGATAGAATAGTTCGATTACTCTCTGCCAGTTACGATTTTAGTGACCGGGGTGGAAGGATTCCGTGAAACCTTATAAGTGTAGTGAGTGTTAGTATAATAAGCCTAAGGTGTGGAATCACCTAGCATAGAGCCAAGTGTATAAAATGTATCATAAAAGTAAAAATATCGATTCAGTTTTAAACTTAAATCGTTTCTGAATTAAGCTATTTTTTGTTATATAACCAGTGTTTTTAATAAAAAAAAAAACCTGTTTAATCAACGGAAACTCTAAATTAAGAAATCAACAAATATTTTTCCAGTTTTGTTGTCTGCACATTTTATTTTTCATTTTCTGTACATAAAATAACAACAATATTAGGTTATACTTTTGTTGCTAAGCTACATGATATAAAAGCCATTGTTGGAACGTAGTGTTACCAAAACGCACTGGCTTTTCTATATATTAGAAGTTGTTAATCTAACTTATTTTTACTGCCTTCCCTCTAGTCTTACACTGCTAAATTAGGGGATGGTTGGCGTCAGGAAGGACATCCGGCCATAAAAACCTTGCCAACACCAAAAATAACGACCCCGTATAGATACGGGAAAAAGGTACAGAAGAAGAAGAAGAATCTAACTTATTTCTACTAATAATCATATCATACATTTCATGAATGATATTAATTTTGATTGGCTCACAAAGGAATTTACCGACGTTTGACTACCTCGACTGCACTTTTATGCCTCTTTTTTGGTCAAGCTCGATTTCGCAAAAATTATTTATTTCAGTTAACTATGAAATGTGAGGTTAAGGTATATTATGGGGTGGGGATGATAGTACTTACCCGTGATTTTTAACGGACTGTACGCTAGTGATTAAATAATATCCATTCCAGAAAAAGCGTATGAGCACTGAACTTACAACCATAAAAAAATATATTACCAGATTGGTGTTTTCGAGATAGAAAGAGATTTGTTTTTAGACTAGAAATATTGTTCAAGATTAGTACTACACATTATTACAATGGATAAGATGAACAGTGCGATTTAAGGAAAATGTTCACGAATAAATTCAATTAGATCCAAGCAAACTCAAAACATTTGTTAACAAAGTGCTCAAATAACACTATAGTTACAGATTTTCTGTAACCATTCTGTGTGTCATTAAAGAAGCATTTCTTGAATAATTATGCTATCCTCATCCCACCTTATCAAATATAGCTTAGAATTAATTTGAGAAGGTGAAACGTTTTATAAGTAACCATAATAGAAAAGTATAATGATATAATTAGAAACATACAGACTTTTGAAGCGGGATTTATCAGAAATGAGCATAAAATAATCTCTATAAATGACGAAAAATGAAGAAGAAAGCATTACTGATTAGTGCTGATAAAGAAAAGTTAATGACACATGTAGCCCGTGATTTCATCCAACCAACTAACTATCAACAGTGGAAGCCTTTTCCTAATAATTCCTCTGCGTGGGATTAGCCCGGTAATACTTTAATAAGCATGGAGGAACTTTATTATCTACTACATGTTCATCTGTTTTAGCGTCAGCTTTTCTCAGTAGACTGATTATTTCATAGAATGTTATTTTAAGCATGCTTAACTCCCACTCCAAGAAAATTTTGTTGTTGTGTTGATATAATGTGGGAAGTACGTTTTTCCACATGTTTTTCTTTTTTGTTATTGTCGAGGTTCTCATATTTTTTTTTCGTAGCCGAAAGATTGCGGATTCGAGGCTTGCTCATTGTTTTATAGTAAAGTGTATTTGATCAAGATACTTTACTTCATAGTTGTTTTAGTCTATCCATATTAAATTCTATACCAGCTAATAGCTGGAGATTAGCCTAAGATGTACTGATATTCTGTCCAGGATTACTGCGTCACCATTTTTTTCGTTCGCTCGCGCCACTGAAACTAGAAATTAACATTGCCATATGTACCTTTTAGCCACGGAGGAACTAACTTTGTTTCTCACTTTTTTCATCAACAGTATTCTTATTGTTTACATTAGCAAAATATTTAAATCATTCAATCATATAACTATCTCATTCTAAAAACTTAACAAAGCGTTTATGTTATACATTTTTTCAGTGAAATCAATAACAAATGTGTAATGCTATTTTTACAGGTCTCTGATTTTGAGCTGCAATGAACAAATTAAGAAGAATGCGAAAAAACAACAACAACATCTGCTGTTAACTTTATTTTTATACCAATTTTTAGGCCTATTGCTTTCGATACTTAAACCGTAACTTTTGAAGTGTTATACTGCATTTAAAAACAGCGTTTCGTGGAGTCGCTTGCCTATAATAATCTAGCACAAATGATGAGTTCTGGAATTGAGCGTGTGACGGATTTATATTTATATATATATTTATTTTAAAACCGATGTTTTTTTAGTTGAATTCGTATTTGAAAATGTGCATAACTTATACCGTTAAAGATGTATTACGAAACTCCCGCTTATTCTCTAAAGTTGTAGAAGATTCTCGAGTGTAAGAATCAACAATATATGTTTGTACGCAAACTCTAGTATTAGCGTCAGTATTGTTACGTAAACTGAAATTTCGAGAAACTCTCCACACGCCTATAAATATAACCAACGCGACGTGCCAAAAAACAGTATATATTATTGGTTTGCTATAGTTGGTGTGCTATAAACTTCGGAAGCTATAACTGTGATTGTTATAATGCTTATTAATCTGGATATTTCAGATATTTGATCAGGAACATTTATAAATTTCGAACATTAAAAACCATTTAACTTCAACGGATTCATATTGGACATTAGTACTTTTAGGAAAACATTACCCAACTTCATCTGTGGGAAAAAAGCGGAGTGTGATCAGTGAAGACCACAGAGCTACCTAGCTCCCTATTAAGTGAATTGTACCTACGTCAACTCAAAATTAACTCGCTCATCGTGAACCCTCGATAAGACATCAAGGAAGTTTCAGACTAGAAAAAAGATTTTATATTGCTTGTAAATTTATAAAACTTTTGTATATAAATGATTGTTCAAAATAACTATTTGTAATAAATGTTATCGTAATTTGTATTATTGATAGTATATTAAAATATATTTGTATTAAAAAAGAAAACTCTGTGTTTGGTTGTAGTTAAGCACAAAGCTACACAATGGGCTATCCGTGCTCTGCCCTCCACGAGTATCGAAATCCGGTTTCTAGCACTGTAAGTCTGCAGACAGTCCGCTGTGCCACTGGGGTGTGTGTGAAAACTCAGTCTATAAATCTTGTTGGCAAATATCATAAATTGGAATCATATCGGCATTTATTTAACTACTAAATCTAAATTACAATTTAACTCAGTTTTGGGGTATTTGAAATTGTAATACGTAACAACATGCATAAATCTAAACCCTAACTACCACTCTTACTCAGGTGCAAGGTATTAAAGTTTTTCTTATGAGGAATATCCAGAATTACTAGAATAAGCATGTATAGTTCTCACAAAAAGGTTAAATATTTCTTAAATAAAGGAACCATTATATTCATCTTCTTTCAGCCATTACTTGACCTCGGGATAAGCTAGGAATCCCCAATTATAATTAGATAAATAGTAACACATCAAAGTAGTATAAAACTAGCAATCGCGTTGTTGAATGATTTTATTATTTAAAGTTAATTTCACTAAGGGGTTTTCATAACGCTCCAGTTATAGTGCTGTAGTAGACCACTCTACTATGGTGTGTTGATAGTGATAAAAAGCTTTATCTGAATGTGTTTGTTATAGTTAAAGGGTTAATTACAAGAAGATACACTAATAATATCCCTATGACATGTAGTAACATCTTATTGATATTTTTTTCAAAGTAAAGTATATTCATCAAAACTTAGTAGGGGGCATTAGTATTACTTTTGTTTCTTATACTTGATATAATTTATGTATTTAAAATTAAACCCGTGGTCAGTAAGCGTAAGGAGCTATCAAGAGATTGGACTGTTGAAGAAAACAATACATATAAAATAAATACGAAGCTCGATATGTCAATCATTTCAACCTTTCTTATACCAGTTTCAGCGAATTCCACCACTCAACAGTAACACTGGACAAAGGCCAAACGACAAAACAAAATTATATCTGTATGTACATATGTCGGCTCATTCCAGCAAAAGGATAGAAAAAGAAAAATAAGATTAGGCTTTTTATATTCATTAAATGTGTGTTACATGTCGGGTGTTTTAATTGCTTTTTAGTCACTACAGTGTATCTATATTTAAAGATTAAGTATTTTAAAGGGTGAGCAGCATTGATTATACCAATTTACTATCCTTAATTATTCAGCGGACGAGCTGTTCAATATATTAAGACGTGGTGAATCGAATGTTACATTAGGCTTCATATTAATTTTTAGTATCTTAAACAGCTTGTCTAGTGAATAATTCAGAAGAATAAGTTCGTAGCAGCAATGTCATAGATTCTTGAAATCCTGTTTGAATATTTACTAAAATACTCGATGTCATTTTAGATAAACTGTTCTCATCTTATGTTAATAATAATAATATTGCCCATCAATAAACACATTTCTGTTTCTAAAGTTAGGTTTAACTGTTAAACGATATCAAAACAAAACTGACTTGTATCCAGTTGGTAGTCATACGAAAATCATTGGATCACCTTTAGAATGTGTCCCAGTATGCCGGGCACGTGATTTAATAATACCGTATGTATAGTTTGCAGTCCTCGGATCCTCTCACTAGCTCCAGGATATAGATGATGGGAAACTCATAATCACTAGGTGGATTTAATTTAGTTCTTCAGTACTATTGATTAAGGAGTGAGAGATAACAGTCAGTAATGGAATAGCTTCGAGCTAAAGCTAGATTGAGTGAATGCATTAAACTTCATTTGTCTTTAGTTGGCCCGTATGGATAATCATTATGAAACCCCGAAGCATCTGCTGAAGTTTCTGTGATGGACATTAAGATCGTTGTTATTATACATATGTTACAACTATCGACTGACTTTCCATCGTACGTGAATGTCAAGTTCAAAGACCACGTTTAAGCGACCAAAAGAAACAATATACCATTGAAGCTGTATCGAAGTATGTTGTAGAACAGAACTGCTATGGTTCCAGATTATTTTTTCGTATTAATTTTGAAATATGATTTGCAGTTTGTGAGGTTTGGTGACATTGGAATCCCTGCTTGTTATTTGTTAGTTGTGTCAGGAGATATGCCCAGTTTTATCCTAATATTATTATTTTTTTGAGTAAAATGTTCTGTTTCATATCTTTATTTTGCAGATGAGAACATGATTTGGATCCTGGTTTAAGAGCCATTGGTCTCTTTGCTTGAGTTGTGTGAAATTTACTCTTTTCATGAGGAACATTGATAGTTCTTTCCTTAGGAATGTTGAGTACTTTAGCTATACATCGTTTAACAATCTCGCTAAACAAAAACCTTCCTTGGAAAAGGCTGTAGTATATTAATCCAAAAATATCTGTCCGTAAAAGCATTTATCAAATTGTGGGAAATTTAATCTGAACTTAATATGTAAATGATAAAAACGGCATTGTGATGACACAACACTGTATTAGTGTGTACAAATTGTTTGTATAAAGTGTAACTAATCTTCTATATAATATTTTGATAACTAACCTATATTTATATATAAATATGATGTCAGTTCCAGCTAAACAGCAAGATACTTAGCTTATACTAGATTACTAACCAAAAATTACGTGGAAAATATGTTCTTGTCGTTCAAGCTATAATAAAAATATTGGTTTTACGAATTTGTTTTATTAGTTTTTCTAACAAGCAAGTTTTAAATGCGCGTTTAGCTTTACATAAATACAAACTTTAAGTGGTAAACTGTATTTGGTCTTCTCATCTGGTATTTATTGAGAAATTTATATGAACACTAAATCAAATATAACTTTCCCTGTCGCCTTAGAATCTAGAGCTTAATTATACAAATTACGATATAAGTTTAACATAGACTTTATTTATACGATTCACTATAATTCGAAAAAGAGCGAGTGAGAGGCAGCTTGAAAAAATAACTTGAATCATTTCTAAATACCCGATTTAAGGTCTTTAGCATTTGCCATATAAAACAGTTTTCACAATGCATGCACATATATTTCTGTTTCGGGACTTAGTTTCATTCGTAAGGTAAATAATACGTTTTTTCTGGTCATAATACAGATTGCAGCCTTTCTTAGTTTTCTATAATCTACATGAAACATATGACTAAAAAAGAGCATTTTTTCATGTTAGAAAAAGATATACCTCTTGAGAGCTAACATGCAAAAGAAACTTTTGTTGGGGTTTAAACGCACTTTATTAGAGCGATGTTCGAGGTGGTTCACTACTTCTTCCTCAATATATCATTCCTCAATCTTTGGTCATAGTAATGCAATATTATTATTCTAGTTGTGCCACTGTATTTTAAAAGAAACCAACATTTTTGCACGAAGTAAATTCTCGTCATTATGATTTTCCTTATGTACATCAAATGGAATAATAATTATTTTATCATTTTTCATAAGCTTGATCTATAATTGTGCACAACGTGAGAAGAAATTATCATGTTTTTTCTTTTATTTTTGTCTTTGTATTGCAATTGTTAGGCTCTAGTGAACTCCTAACTGCTCTTCATTTATATAACTAATTGTCGCAAGGTTACCATTAGTGATAACCAGGCATAGCTAGGTGGTCAGGGCGCTTGACTCGCAATCTAAGGGTCGCGAATCCTCGTCCCACCAAACTATCCCACTATTCGTTGGTAGACGAATTGCCAAAGAGTTAGCAGTGGGTGTTGAGGACTAGATGTCTTCCCTCTAGTATTTCACTACTAAATTGGGGACGGCTAGCGCAGAAAGCCTCCGTGTAGCGTTACGCGAAATTCAAACCATTAGTGATAAAAGTAATATGCTTATTTGAAGCATATCCCGCAATCCCTGCTAAATTTTCAAATTTCCGGGCACTAATTTTTGTATATAGGTAGACAGCCACCTAGTGGTAGAGTTCATGAATTCCTCTGCAGAAGCATGATATGTGAATTTGTTATTGCAACATTTCAGATCCTTAAGATAGAACATATATATCACAATAGATTGAATACACGTCTAAACTGTTTTTATATGGGTATACTTTGCCCAAGTTTAAAAGTAGTTCCTTCTTTATATTGATTGTGACTGGTATCACTGTTATTATTATTGACTTATTCGATGCATAATACGCTGGTAATTAGCATTTTACTTTAAATTTCAATTTCATTACATTTTAAAACTAATAATGTTGCGAGATATTTAATAACGTAGAGTAAAAATCTACTTTAATACAATTCTGTAAACACTGTTCACAAGCACTTTGACTAAAATTCTTTAGCAACAAAACTATAGAAAGGATCATAAAGTACTGAGAAAGTTCATTTAAAATACAAATTAATTTAAAACTACATTTCTAACTATTTGTTAAAGTTTCTAACTAGATTATTCATCACTTTATTTATAAATAATTTTGTGTAAGTGTAGCACTTTCATAATTAATTATGATTTTGTGATAGTTAGTCGAGATAAAAATCAGGGACTTTGAGGATGCATGCGAGCCTAATATTAAGACAGGAAACTAAGGTTAATACTAAATCAGCAAAATTCAGCGACGCTGTCTTTCCTAAATATATTTTTTTCGTGTATCTATTTCATAGTTACGTTTAAGCATTCACACTTAGTTTCTTCGAACTAGATGTTCAGCCTGATTTTTATTTTCGATAAAAACACTACGATATTACATCTTGAAATAAATGTATGACTATGCAAAAATATATTTAACTTCGTTGTAGACATTCCCTTACTTTACTAATACCAATTTTGTTGTTGTGTTTAATCAATAAGCCTAATGAAACATTTATATTAAAACTAAGTAAGATTCAGAAGTTGAATAACAACACTCCATGGACTGTTCAATCGAAGAATTTTACTGATATATAATATAATATCAATGTTCAGTGTCTTCAAGATTCATTAATAGTAGACGTCAGTGTTTGTTTAAATCAAAATATTGAAGTAAAATTCAAACATAAATTTTCTTGAAACTTTAAGCAGAATTTTTTTCCCATTGAGTTTGTGTGAAAAGTGTTTGTTTGGCTGTTAGTTTCTTGTATATCATGTCTGAACGTGTTTTTTTTTTTCTTGAAAATCATCTCAGCTTGTTTTAATAAAATATGGGAGGAAAAATCGATATCACTCTGTTAGACTTAAGTCAAAATGTATCATAGAACAATATTATAATTTATTGAGATTTAAAAATCACTCTCTATTCTGGAAATGGAATTAAGCAAAATACAACTTCAGTAAAACAGGAAAATGGAGAGTATGCAGAGTTAATTCATCGTCTGATCTTGATTGTCAAAGGTTTTAATGCACTTAAGTCATTTTAAGCAAGACCTGCTTAATACGTTCGATATTTGTCTCAGATTTTAGAGATAGGAAATTATAAACATTCCAAAGTGTTTCAATTTACTAATATTTTATCAGTTGAATTGTTTACTTAATTTAATAAGGTGTTTGACTTATGAACACAGTGAATCTGTAGAACAGTGATCAACACATTTATGATAAGTATAATTATACGATTCCATTTGCTAACTCTTTTTCTGTATTTTGAGCCTGTCATACTTAAGGTGATAGGTATTTCATATTTTGGTTTCTTCGATGTAAAACGTTTTACAGCAACTGCAGAAGTGTTTACTTGAAGACATAACCCGAATCTTTGATTAAATAAATATTTTTGTAAACTGTTTTTACTTATATAATATAGCAATAAATGACGCTAGTTAAGATTCTCCAGTTAATTTGGGACTTCTAACTAAGAGTTAAGAATACTGAAATAGAGAAGTTAAAAAGTATTTCGATTACACTTGAGCAGAGGAAAAATCACTGACTTTATTTCGAATATCCGTGCGTGTAAAATTAATGGTGAAATGGGTATTGCTGTGAACAAGGAAGATTATCTTTTACATCTTAAGGTCGAAAGCTAATTTTCTTGCCTTATGTTACATCCTCCATGGAATGTCAATACATCAATCATGTAAATATATCTGCTATACTTCACATTAGGTAATAATAGCTTTCAGTCCAGTTATCGAGAAATATGTGAATGACTGAAATGTCAGATTCTTCTGATAGATAAGAAGAAGAAGAAAACACTTTTTAGACTTGCTTTGTTGAGAGAAGTTTGGCAGACTGTTAAGACCAAGATCTAGATGTAATCAATATAGTACGTTATTATTTGAAAGAAAAGTCGGATACCAATCAATTGAAATCATATGTATTTCTATATTTGTAAGCTTGATGGATTTACCGTGTATTTTACTCTGTGAAACTTATTAAGTTTGAAGAAGTATCCTTAAAATTGTATACAACATAAAAGTAAGAGCTCTAAAAACCTCACGTCCCTTTGACTCTTTATTATTGAAGTTTTTTGTTCTCTAACTTACTTATATGTAAAAGCTAAGCTTGTAGTATTATACTGGATACATAGGTAGATTGAAATTTATATTTCATGAATACTGTCTTATTTATTCCGCTATTTATCTAACGTATATGATACGAAATCATAAATATCAGATTATGTGTCAAACCATATTCCATGACTCAGGTGAAAGCAAAAGATTCGAGCAATGTCTCGTCTCATCAAACCAGTGAAATAGATGATTATTTTTTGTCATCCAAGATTTCACACTATAAAGTTGTTATATAAATCTTCACCAAAATATCTTCGTTACCAGAAGTCATACAGAATGCCATTGGATGTCAATCCGTATTATCAACCTTACTAAGCCTGAGAAAACTTAAGTTTTTAAAACAAGTTCCGACTAGTCATGTGTGACTTGCCTCTTTAATATTAGCTAATATTGCATTTCATTCCAGAGAATGTTGAATGAATCACAGGTGCTCATTTTAGGTAGGAAACTGGAAAGCCTCACAATCTATTTTGAAATTACAAAGTATAAAGATGTAAACATCGATACAAGATATATCATATGATTTGTATACACATTTTGAATTATAATACGGCAAGTTAATAAACCGTCAGTGTACTGTTCACAGCTATATAAAATGAATTTATCGTTCGTAGACTTCGCACTTATAAGTTAGAGAAAAACATATCTGGCCTACAATCTCAATATTTCTTGTTATACAGTACAATGCATTTTCAATACTGTTCACTAATATTCACAATACCTGAAGAGCATGTAAAAACAAAAATATTATTTAAAAGACAGTTCCAAAAAAATATAATAATCCGTGCTCTTTCCAAATGGTACACAATTCAGTGTTGCATGACAGTAATAGCATCAACATACAAATGCACGAAATA
>NW_013670480.1:44162-60110 GCF_000517525.1 Limulus polyphemus | reverse complement strand
CGTCAGTATTGTTACGTAAACTGAAATTTCGAGAAACTCTCCACACGCCTATAAATATAACCAACGCGACGCGCCAAAAAACAAACAAACAACAACAACAAAAAAACAGTATCTATTATTGGTTTGCTATAAGCTTCGGAAGCCATAACTATGATTGCTATAACGCTTATTTGACCAGGAGCATTTATAAATTTCGAACATTATAAACCATTTAACTATAGTGGACATTGATACTTTTACGAAGGTATTATATAACTTCAGCGGTAAAAGAAACTCGACCTGTAATCGGCGTGTGATCAGCGAGAACTACAGAGCTAGCTAGCTCCCTATGAAGTGAATTGTACCTACATCAACTCGAAAGTAACACGCTCATCGTGAACCCTCGATAAGATATCAAGGAAGTTCCAGACTAGAAAGAATAATTTATATTTTTTGTAAGTTTGTAAAACTTTTGTATATAAATCATCGTTTGTAAGAACTATTTGTAATAACCGTTATTGTAAATTGTATTATTGTTTGTATATTAAAAAATTGTATAGAAAAAAGAAACTGTGTGTATCAATCTTGTTGGCAAATATCATAAATTGGATACATATCGACATTTATGTAACTTCTACATCTAACTCAGTTTTAGGCTATTTGAAATTGTTTATTTGGAGCTAAGCACAAAGCTACACAATGGGCTATCTGTGCTCTGCCCACCACGGGTATCGAAAACCGGTTTCTAGCGTTGTAAGTCCGCAGACTTACCGCTGTGCCACTGGGGGGCCTTTGAAATTGTAATACGTAACAACCAAAAAGCTTTTCGGGCAACCGACTTGTGAGGAACAAAAGAAAGATGTGAAATGATATTTTTATAGACCTCTGGTTTTGAATCAGAATAGCAATTGTTAGGGCCTATTGGTTTAAAATGTCTCGCCAACTTTTGGCATTTAAACCAAAAGTTTGAGAATCTTTTTTTTGTTCAATTTTTGTGTTTTTGAAATGGAACTACAAAGACAGAAAAGGGAACGCTTGATAAACTACGTTCTTTTTAGTTTCTAAGAGAATGTTTTGTTTTTTTATGGTCAGATTATGCACTTTGAACACTTTGTGTACTTTGAGCTTTTATCACTGTGATTCTACCAGCAAACGTAAAACGATATTACTGTGACCAAAATTCTCTTCACTCAGTAATGCACTGATGTTGTTGCTAGGAGAGATACAGAGATTCACCATACTTTGGACTTTCTGTTCTATTTTACTGTATAAGGTTTCATTCCATAACTTAATCCTACTTTTCCGTGTAAGTTTTGAAAAACGATGAGTCAGAAAACTTTAGTATCAGCACCGTAACCAGGGAATGTTATCAACCAGTCAACACAACATTTCAAAACTTGTTATTTATAAAATAAAATACAAACTTCAAATTTTGTTATTATATCCAACTGTGCAAACATAAAGGATAAATACTGTGAAATTATGTCTTTGAGAAAAAAAACATCTATAATTTCAGTGACAGAGAAACTAGTTTAATAGGACTTCAGATACACTCACAGGATTCTTTAACCAAATTACCATAAAATACCCGCGCTTCGCTGCAAGGTTCAAAGCCACCACCCCCACTCATGATTCACAGAGCCCCCATTGTACCGATTAATCTCCTTCGTAATCTACAATTAATTCTACTCCAAGTAAGGGTCCGTACCTGAAAAAAATATCCATTAAGATACCCGCCCTTAGCACCTATGCACGTATGCCAAGTTTTATCTCACTAGTTTGTAAGGAGGATATGATTACAGTTTCAAACATGACATCCCTGGATCCTGAGCGCGAGGAAGAAAAAGAAAATCTGATGCCATATTAGGATTCAGCTACCTCTTCAATCCTAACCACTGGAAATTTACATCCGAATAGCATGATGTAAGCTATTACTAATGTATTTCTGATAGCAATGATGTGTACTATCTCCTGCTAGTGGATATAGATTTATAATAAGGAGTTGATTTTGTTTTATTTTGTCACGTAATAACATTACCAAGCGAAAGATATTATCTTAGGAATAGTATCTTCAAAGTGAAAAATATAAATAATTATAAAACACATTTCAAACGTATACATACATACATATATATATATATAAACACTGATATATCTACATTAATCCATGTTTCTATCTTTGTCGATCATGTTGCACTTACCTGGTATCCACATGTTGAGTTAAGTTTCTCTTGCTTGAAAGGTTTGGATGCAACAAGAGTAAACAATAAAATATATATGTAAAGCCTTGATAATCCGTCCATCGTCCTCTGATCATCCGTAAGTTACTTCTGTCTGAGATTAACTTGTGTTTGTATGGATGGTACCTGTACACACTGTGCCCATCATGTGAGAAAGCTATCATTTTTGGTCGACCAATCATAGATACCCCATCGATTTTCTGACCTTGAAAAGTACTTGTGTATTTATTTACAGTACTCTGACTTCACTTTAGAAACGACATTTATCAAGCAGTTAGAGGTGATAACAGCTGGCAGATACAATCAGAATGACAAACTTTTGAATGCAAAGAATTCCCATCTGAAGTATTATTAAACTAAAACTAATAGAGTAATATTTCTTATTTATTAAAAATACCAAAAGCGTGATAAAATTATATAACAAATGTAAAGTATCGAGAGGCATGAAAATGTTAGATTATTGGTTGTCAGGGTTTGTAGCCTATACAATCACTTAAGCCTCATTAATAACACAGGCCTGCGAATTTAAACTTTATAAAAGTTGTTTGGGTTTTAATAACGGATTTTCTATAATTCGCTACGCAGATTTCGAAAATAATATTCATATTTTTCTATCACTTAAGGATTTTTTTTATAAATCGGGAAGAAGAAAAAAAAACTCTTACTTAGATCAAATTATTATTTCGTTTACCACAATGAACATTTTTTTATTATTTATGTTTGTTAACAAAAATACAAACAAACTGAAGAAAAGGGAAGAACACTGATGTCAAACGAATATACATCCTCATTCATCGTGATATGTTTTTGTGAAATCTACGTCTTTTAGTCTCAAAACTACGTGTTGTGGTATTTCTTTTATGTATTGTGTTATGACATTTTGTGAAAATCTATACGTGATGGAAGAAATGGTTATCATTTTCGGATTCAGCGTACAGAAATTACTGTAGAACATGTAAAAATTTCAATACAATAAAACCATCGCAGACCTGTGTAATTAGTTACTATTGTTTTTTTTAATAGATACTACTCACTATTTAATTTATATTATGTCTCTTGACTGCCAATCTGCTTCCACCTTCTCAGAGCTTCTGAGAAGGGCTATATGTTGTGACAGAGGCCAGGATATGACCCTTGTTTGCATTATTAGAAAGACTTGTGTGATTTCCTCTCGTCCAGGGTCTCAACCCTTAGGATTTGAATCAATTAACTATCTGAGTGGTTTCATAGGGATGGAGTATTCAGGTTTTGCTGACTTCTATGATAGATAAATGTAAAATGCTTCTACTATATTTATGTTTTCGGGTGCGATTCGTATCCTATTATTTTAGATATTCCATTTTACTGTATAGTATTCTTCTCTAAAATGGTAAGCTATTGCACATATTTGGTATTACAGGGTCTTGTGCATCTATCATGCTTTTGAAATCTGACTTTTGCTAGTTGTTTTTTTTTGTTTGTAGTATTTAAGAGTCCAAATTTAACTCTTCATAGCGTCATGAGATGGTTCAGTGTGTACTCACTGCTTTCGTATTTTTGTGGCTTCTGAATATTGTTACGACGTTATGCTACTTGCATATCCTCTGTATAGCTTCAGATGATGGCATAATCTTGTCGAAATCTTGTATATTTGTAATAAAGGTTTCTGCATTACCCATTCAAGCTGTATTCAAACTTTTATTCTCTAAAAGTGGGCTTCTCGTCATCAAAAGCAAATAATATTGTTCATGATATGGTTTTCCATTATTCTTCGCCCCAGTTCCGATGATCAATGGATCATTAGAACAGACGTATTTTATTTCTGATTGTGATGAACATGGAACTAACTGCGCTCACTGAATGTGCCAGTCTGACTGCGCTCACTGAATCTTCCAGTCTGAAGTCCGAAACCTTTATCAGATTATAGCGTGATTGGCTTAAAGTGAAATGTGCAGTTTCATATTATTGAAAATTCCAGTTTGCATGGATTAAAGAAATTATTGCTTTTGGGCATTTGGACTGTAATTCTATGTAAGGACGTCCAGTGGTCTCACATTTCGTCTGTACATTATCCACAGTGGATTTAGGTATTATTAAACAGGAAATGTATACAAACAATGTTCCTTCAATAACAACTTCCATTTGATGGTCTACGAGTTCCTTTTTTCGTGTCATACCTCTACAAATGGACGTCAAAGACAGGTATTGACTTTAATAGACCTTACCTGATAACACATCATGAGATTCATATGCAAATTCAATGGGGATGATGGGCCGATAACCAAGATGGAGCTCGTAGTGTCGGTACAATTAGCTATGCAGTGTGTGTAAGCATTCATAAACGAATGGTGCAAAGGAGATAAAGATGTTTATCTTTTTCTCAACCACAGAATCACGCTTAAGCGCATATTGTACACATAAAGTGCGTTCCTAATTATGTAAATCAATCTTTATCTGACTGAAAATGGCGATAGCTGTCTTGCACTTATTTAGCTAGAATAGAAACAACCATATAACTAGTTTTTTTATTGCTTTTCAACCGATTTCTAAAAATAAAACAGTATTTACTGGTTTATTCAATATCCAATGCGATGTTTCATAATTTCAAACATTATTGAGTGATATTATGATATGTTAGTTATAATAGTTAATATTAGAGAGTACAGTTGCGTTTGAATTGTAGATGTAACATATTGAATAAGTTTTGAACCCGTGGGCATATGACCCTCATTTATACGGCCGCTATAATGCAAGTTCAATGCTTGAACTACTATTTTGCAATTTTTCAGTTTAATGATCACTACTGCTATAATAAAGTTTAATTTATTTAATCAAAATACGAACGGTAATTATAAAACCTACTTATTTACGTGCTCTAATGTAAATCAATGTCAAAATTGGGGGCTATTTTCGGGATATTTCAGTAAAAGTGTTTTCGCGAAATATCTGGGTTCGCTAAGAGGAAACCCATTGGCGCTGCGTTGGGCGATTTGACCAATATGTCTTCATATGAAATAACACGAATACTCGTATCTGCCTGAGGTATGTGACGGTTGAACAATGTCGTGGAAGCAACTTGTGTCTAAAAATTAGTTTGAAAACAATAGAAAAAAGTAAGTTTATATGCCATCGAAGAGTAAAAAAAAATTTTGAATCACTGTTTTTCAGACTTTTCTAGTTATTTTATGTTAGTCTCTGATTTTTGCTTGTACAGTAGCTTTCCAGTGCCGTAGCAGCCGCAAGCCCTCTTCAGAAACCAAACGACTAACTTATTGTTTAAATAGCTCTTCTGATTGAGGTCAAACTATCGCTAATTGAGTTTACCTTGAATCTAAGTCTGGTCAATTCTATCCAAAGGCTAGCCTGCACCTACTAGTAAACAAGTCTTGATTCAATAGGAGAACGTTAGTTTCTTATCGGAAAACATTAATTTTCGTCGACTTCTAGACTATTCAATTATTATTCTTACTTTTTTCGTTTTTCTGTTAGTGTTCAGACCATACAGTTAAATGAACAAGTTGTTTAAAAGAGCGAAATCTCAATTAAACGCCCAGTTAACAATTAAAGCAATTATTAATCAGTTCTTCTAATGTAAAACGTTAGAACTGATATATGACTCTTTAAAATGCTAGATTTAGCGATAAAACAGGGGACAAGGCTGTGAATTATGGTTGTATCCGAAGATATAAAGAAACAAAAAGACTAAGAGCAGAAAATTAGATTTTATTTGTTTATTTGCTATTAAGCACACACTGCACAATGGGCCATTTGGGTTGTGCTCACCATGAGTATCGAAACCCGCTTTGTACCACTATAAGCCCTCGATCTAGCCCTGAGCCACTGAGAGGTAAACTACAGAATTGTTTACATTCTGGATCTCAAATCTGGACCCAATTCCGGCGGCTGACAATATGTTGGCTTTCAAGATTTGGCTGGATTCTCCCGCAGGTGAAACTATGCAGATACATACAAGAACGATCTTGCAATTGAAGAGCACTCGTCTTCTGTGTCGTTTTGTCTTTAGATCCACTGCACTTACAGAAGAGCAGCTGCTTCAAATCTGTCTGCCATATAAAATAGAATAATGTAAATATTATTATAAATAATTACACGTCATTAATTGAAATAATTCTTTGTTATTACTGGTTAAATCTCCACAGAATCAAAAAGATTGGATCGGTCGGGTGTTTTTCTTCATATTGAAGGATATTAGATACAAGTACCAAGACAGAAATAGTACGATTGAGATATCAGAAATTAAGGTTTGTTTTTAAGTTAATTTTTCCTCGTGTGTATGAAAAAATGATTAATGATTATGAATGAAGTTAAATAAATATATAGATTTATGTTTGTTATATAGGTTTGAATAAAACCTATTCAATTATTCAGTTCGAATAGCTGGGCAAAGCCCTTGTGGCGATGGGTTTTATTGACTGGCTGCATTCCTTCTGGCTAGTAGTTCAAAACTAGGGACGGCTATACCTGAACTCCAGAAATCTCTGATCTGTCTGTTTACCCTGTACGTTGTATAAAGTGCCTTTTAGGTTTAAAATTTCCCTTCTAATTTCTTTTTGAGTAATTTGTTTTGTAAAAAGGAATTGTAATCCAGTGTCCAAATACATACGTGTTTTACAGTACAATTGAAATGATAAATCCAAAAGGTTCTACCACAGTCTTGTCTTATTTGACAATTCCCAACATAATCTGTAATGGTAATTGCACTACAAACCTAATACCACGGTTGTGCTGAATTTACTTTTTATTCTAATGGAGCAGGTGACACGTATGTCACATTTTCTGTCTTACATATTTATTGAACTTTATGAGAATTGAAGCGTTTAGAATGATTTTAACAGAAAACAAATCGAACTCGTCGTAGTGACATCCTACTATTAAACCTAACTAGCTAACCATCCCTTTAATCAAACTGTATGCTCAGGTGGTAAAATGGGAAGTTGCTACTTAATAAGCGTGTGCTTAACTCTTGATATTGGATTAGAATATTGTTAATTAATTACCTCCCTAAATTTGAAGTACAGTACGTGTTTTATTTAAATTCTGATAGAAATCTTTGTAGGGGGCTGTGTATTAATCGAGGTAAAAATTCTATTATATTTCCTATCGTGATATATTACGTAATGCAAAAAAACATATAACACAAAAAATTATCAATAAAAAACTAGAAACCGAAGGGCAATGAACTAATTTTTATTTGTAACGGAGGCCGCTAGGGTAGTTTACAAGAATTAAGCCAAGAACGCGTTGTTCGTTGACGTCACGACTCCGATTTCTAATAATAATAAAAATGAACAACAAAAGCAGTTATAACTTCCTAGTAGATATATCTAACATAGTCAACTACATATCGTACAGTCTGATCATTTTAAACTCAATGATATATCTCACATAGTTAACTACACGTCGTACAGTCTGATCATTTTAAACTCAATGACATATCTCACATAGTTAACTACACAAAGTGTAGTTAACTATGTGAGATATGTCATTGAGTTGAAAATGATCAGACTATACGAAGTGTAGTTAACTATGTGAGATATGTCACTGAGTTTAAAATGATCTGACTGTACGATGTGTAGTTAACTTTGTGAGATATATCATTGAGTTTAAAATGATCAGACTGTACGACGTGTAGTTAACTTTGTAAGATATATCATTGAGATGAAAATGATCAGACTATACGACGTGTAGTTGACTATGTTAAGTATATCATTAAGTTGAAAATGATCAGACTATACGAAGTATAGTCTGATCATTTTCAACTTAATGATATACTTAACATAGTCAACTACACGTCGTATAGTCTGATCATTTTCAACTCAATTCTTTTTCACAGTTTCACAAAGTAGTGTAGTTTCTAAAACCTTTTACAACACCGAAATTAAGTTGCTGATTACATCTTTGTTTTTATATACATACAAAAAATGCAAAGTAAAGACGTGGTGTTTCTTGATTATCCTTTATTATAGTCATTTATCTACTTAATGACAAGGTCCATTATTACCTTGATCCAAGTTGTTCCTTTACCTTAATTTTGTTTTTCGTCATATGAATTGTATGTTTTTAGAGATAAACGCCATTTAACAAAATAGTTTTTTAGGCTCGTGTCTGATTCTGTAATTTTAGTATGTGTTTGATAACTCAAGTCGCCCAAAGCAACAAACCACAATATAACGAATATTAATAATTACTTTCGGTTATCACTAGATGGTATTAAAAACAGAATTTTAATACATTAAGAAGCTAATAAATATTTGTATTAGCTCATCAACATTGTTTTAAGACGTTTTTCTATCTATACATAGTACGTAAATGTGGACATGTTTCGAGTGTAATTTAATATATAATGTTAACACAATATGAAAACGTTTAGACTTTGTGATAATAAGTATTAAAAATGCTAAATACACTTTAAGCCTAATACAAAAACACAAGTTAATATCGATACGAGAAGTTAATAGGCAAACAAAGTTTATTAAGATAAGTTAACCAGTAAGTAAAATAACAGAGTCGAAATGTTGTTACAGGTCCTGTATGTTATTTAACACCTTTTGAATAATACTTGCACCGTTAGAAAAGGTTTAATTATTATTATTATTATTCTAAACTAATTGCCCTTTAGTCTTCGGTACTGAAATATCAATTTCAAGTTCCTGGAAAATGAACTTCGTGCCCAGATGTTCTGTCATTTCTGTTGCTGTTTAAACTGCAATATACTGTTTATGTTTTTGACTGTGTGCTTTCCTTGGCTGGAGTTTCCGAGACATACAGTACGATACCTCAGGCTCTAGTTTGTAGCTAATGTGTGATATATTTTTCCTCTCACTGGTAAAAGCATTCATACTATGGAAATAATATATATTATATTACTATATTAGTATGAATACTGTTACCAGTGAGAGGAAAAAGATATCACACAGACACAGACACAGACATAGCAGCTACGTTTATATGATACTTATCTTTCCCAGATCAGTATCACGTCACCAGTTAGCGGTCCCAGAACAATTAAAGGTATCTCTGAACTGGGGTATCTATATATCACGACAGGCTCATTTAACCTTAGAAAACTTTGTAAGCAACAAAAATCACAAATACACCACATTAAATACTAAACGGAAAACTGATTAAATTAGTTATATACTTTGTCTAATTACTACTGATATCTGAAATATTATTTTTTGGGTAGAAATGCACAGCAAAAAGTTTTAAGTATCAGAGCACCTAACGAGCACGTGATATGACTCAACTAACGTGCTCTATTAAGGAATAAAGTATTTAGGTACATATTCCTCAGATAGGTAGATTAATAAAGTTGAAGAGTGTGAAATAAGATAATTTCAGAGTGGTAATTATAGGCTGTAAATTTTAACCACTTTATAGGAAAAATATTCAGTAGATGAAGAAGTCTAAGTGTCTGTTACTGTAAATATATTTTAAATTATCACTCTGAGGGAAAATTTGTAACTAAAGATACATAAATATTTCTCTTTTGTCTTAAATTAATGCTTTCAAACCATCGTCATGTTACATAAGCAAATAATTACGTACTGAAATGAATGGAATCCGCACATGTAGAAACTTATTAAGTAAATCAACGAATATTTTGGCATTAGATTGAGCGAACAATTCAACTGTTGTTGAAAGTAAATAGCAAAGATTTTTTTTCAACTTTCATACCAGGAAAGTATGTTTGTATCTTGTCAAGTACAAAGGTACACAATGGGCTATCTGTACTTTGCCCATCGCGGGTATCAAAACCCGATATATAGCATTTTAAATCCTCAAACTTATAGTTGAGTTACGGAGGAGGGGGGTGGCATACCAGGGGAAAAACGAGATCATTTTAACACACCCACCACTTAACTGATAACTTGCAGCTGTATGATAAGATCGTTCGTAAATCATAGATTTATTGGGACAGCTTATTATGGACATTTTATAAAATAGTAAATCAATTTATTCATTAATGTAGATTGAAAAGCGCCGTACAGATTTTTTTTTCAAACAAATAATGTATATTAAGATTTAATGGTCGACTTTACAGTAGTATTTAAACTTTGTATAGAAGCATGTTCATTAAAAATTCGATTACAATTTTGTACATATTGTTCTAAAATACTTTTATTTAAATACAATATTAAAATAAAAAGTTTCTTAACATAATTATGTACTTTATTTCGAAGCTATTTATTGTTTTTCTGGATTTATTCTAAAGCTTGTAATTTTTTTTATTATATTTCACAGGAATTTACTCAATTGACATTTTATGAAATTCGATATTTTAATGAAGAAATAAATTTGGCCCCGTTTTAAACATTACAGAAGCTGCTTTTCTATGATAGAAATTAATGTAAAATGTTAAAGAATTATAGTGTTTCAAGCGAACAGTTTCTTTGTTTGCATCGGATATTCTTGAAAACTAATCAAGGGCTGTCTGCGGTAGCTGTTCATTATATAGATAGAATAAAGAGATGACAGTTAGTCAACAGCACCGATTGTCAGCTCTTTGGACTACTCTAATCGAATAGTATATTCAAAGGGTACTTTTATAACACCCACAGCCCCAAACTTTGAAGACCTGTTCGCGGCAACAGGGCGTGATCCATATATTCTTGGATTTACAGCCCGTCAAGTCAACCACACTAAGTTATACCTAGCTCCATGTGAACAGGTCTTTGTGTTTATCATTTCAGATGTGAGCTAACCAGTTACAAGAAAGGCTTAGAATGTTTTGTTTATTACTTTGAGCTTTTTTAGAGGTTTTAGCTTGAAATACTATAAAGTCTACACAATAATCATAATCTTTGAAATCAGACACTTGACAAGGATCTTGAATCTAAGTGTGGAGACGATAATTCCCTGTCTAAACCAGAAAACGTCCTTGATTTCTTGATAGGAAATAACAACATTCTGGATCTTAAGTCTGGACTCGAAAACCTGTTAGACCCATATCCGGCGGCTTTGTTTGCTTTCAACATTATTACTCTTTGTGCAGTTGGGTTACTCCTGCAGGTAACCAGAAAGGTGGAACTATGCAGATACATACAAGAGCGATCTTGCAATTGAAGAGCACTCGTCTTCTGTGTCGTTTTTTCTTTAGATCTACTGCAGTTACAGAAGAGCAGCTGTTTCAAATCTGTCTGCAATATAAGATAAAATAATGTAAATATTATTAGGAATAATGACAAGCCATTAATTGCAATAATTGTAATAATTCTCTTGTTATTTTATGTCAGGAGTCGCAGGTTCTTATTTGAAGGATATTAGCTAGATTTATAAAAAAAGAGACAATTGAAATAGTACGATTGAAATTGTTAATTTAACTTATTTTTTCTTTGTGCGTATGAGCAGATTATTAATTATCATTCAAATATATAGATATATAGATTTATTTGTTACATAGACTTGAAGAAAACTATATTCTCAATTAAATGAAGAAATTACTTCAATATCATGGAATTACACATCAATGTTTATAAATATTGTTTGTTATTTTTCACAGCCAAGGAAATCGAGTAACCAGTAAATATGTTTAATATCTATCACACAGATTACAAATCTAAGAAGGTTTTCAATCTTCACTGCATCACTGTTTATATTTAGTTTAATTACTCCTTTAAGTTCTTTCCTTAACCAGCTTTTTACGCATAATGATTATTTTCATATATTTCGAACCTTTCCGCTAAACCTTAGTCTTTGTGAACTTCAAATTTCCATCTAGACAGAATATTTATAGCAACTTAATACTAATTTCAATTATTTTCCTAAAATTCACCTGATTAAATAGTTTAAGTTTTAAAAGCTTAGATCCCATTTTAGAAGAGTAAGGGGAGAGAATCGCGGGACTGAATCATAGATCAAGTATTAAATACTTAAGCTTAATCGATGCAAAAGTGTTATCATAATATCTATTTTAGTGTAGAATATAAACATATTGTTACATAATAGTAATAGAAGCCTGTGGAATATTTAGAATTGATAAATGAAAAATAAATATATGGCGGTATTTGCTAGGAGTTGTTATAAGTGGCTAAGTAACTTATTTAACACAAAACTGATATAATGTAATATCAAAAAGTCTTAGAAAGTCACAGCAAACGTTGTCCTTATATAAAGTTTTAGTTTTAGTGTCATTTTTGAAAATATACAAACGTACTATTGCCGACATGAATCTCTTTTGTAGTCTTGTTTTCAACATAATAAATATCATTTTTCAAGCTTAATTATTATTATTTTTAACTGACTGAGAATTGCTAATATTCGGAGAAGCAACTTCAACCTTCGGACACATGCTCTATAATCCATGCATCTAACATTATTAAACGTATACAGTTTAAAATTACATTAATTTTAAAAACGGGATCACCATGGCTAAACAAAACAACATGTTTGATCTATTACATTAATGTTGATGTGAATAAGTTTGATGTAGTTATAAACAAATCTAAAGCAAATATACAATACATTGTGCTTATTCATATACTTTCTGCAATATCCTCGGAAGTACAAAATTTTTTACTAAACAAAATAGAAAAACTTACTCTGAAATTGTCACTCATGAAGCAGTAAATGATTGGATTCACAAAGCTGTTAGCCATAGACATCCAATGGCAAATGAAGAAGGAAGCAACGAAAATGTTGTATTCTTTTTCATTGGTGACAATCAAGAAATCAGAGTCAAGATACACCAGTAAGTTGAAGGTTTGAATTGGCAGCCAGCAGATAGTGAAGAGGACTACCACGAGTACTAACATCTTTATGGTCTAAAAATAAGATGTACGTATATCAGCTGTTAAATGAGATATACGTATATTAGCTGTTAAATGAGATATACGTATATTAGATGTTCATTGAACCGTGCCTTGACTAATAGTTTGATTTATAAACGTTTTTTTTATTATTTGTCTAAAATTCAATTATAATATATTTCAAATCGTACGATTGCAGAGTAGTTTTTCACTACAGAACTATTTACCACCTTTCATCGTTTATTCCATCGTGTAATATACCCGAAAAAAATAATTCTCAAGGTATTTTAAATCTAACTCTGTCGTTCCAAGGATAATGCGCCTTTATTTCTGTTGGTTGGGCACTGCAAAATGGCGGGTTCCCTAATTGAAACATCTTCACCTAGACTAACATGCATTTACCTTTGTTCTAGGAATTTGTGATTCATAATTACGGAACAAAACTGTCTAACAAACCTTGATCTTGGTTTGCAAATGACGCATATCTCTGGTGACATCAGCATTGCCCGGGGTGTTGTGCTTCCACAGTTTCCAGCTGATGCAGGAGTATGTGAAGGACAGCATCACCAAAGGGAGCAAAAAGGTGACAATGAACACAATCACGGTGTAGAGCTTGTAATTAAAATCAGTATTAGTTCTACAAGAGATCGATAAAATAAATTAAATATGAACTTTTTTGTTCAAAATATATTACCGTTTGTTTTAACACTTTATCATCTCCCACAATAAACATATTATTATTCACTTCCGATAAAAGCGTGAGCGGTTTTTTTTGTTCAAAATATATAACCATTTGTTTTAACACTATATCATCTCCTCCAATTAATGTATTATTATCAACTTCCGATCAAAGTGAGTGACCTACATAGAACTAAAAATTAGCTTAGTAATAAACATAGGTAACTTAATGTACCTTTAATACTTATGGTCATTAGAAAGTATTATATTTTAAATATCTCACTGTTAGCAATATTTTTGGCTGTACTCCCAGTAACATTTCACAAGGTTCGGTCAGTTTTAGATTAATTTTAATCCCATATAATAAGGTAACGATGCAAAAGAAACCTTATATTAAAGATATAAGAAACAAGAATAACAATGATAAAAATATTACATATATCAAACTTTCTAACCAATATGAAAATAACTGTAAAGAATGAATAGAACACAGCTTACATACTAAACAGAGAAAAATAATTGTTTGCTTCGTGTACCATTACCGATTTCCAGTTCTGCGAAAAGCCTAACACATGTCTGATAACTGACAATTCAACGTATCAAATGTTTACAGTGGAAATACATGACACCACGATGTTAACAGTGGAAATTCAAGACACCACAATGTTTACAGTGGAAATACATGACACAATTTCAGTATATATTAAGCAATCCAAACTTCGGCTATCATTCATCTTTCAAACTGGCTTTAACGTTTCTATATGTGCTCATTGAAAATGTCAAAGATGAAATTTTTATACATAAAAGTGTCCTTTCATTTCTTAAACATTTGAACAACTTGGTCGATAGTTAGCATACTAAATACCTTTTTTTATAGAAAGTTTACTAATACAAGCAGTTTCGACAGTTATATTCTACAGTGTTTCTAGTTTAGATCTATAAATGAGTCGTCGAAAAATCAAGATAGGAATATGGTTATTACTTACAAATCAGAAGTCACATAAAAATACCGGATTTAATTACCCTATGGACTTATGACAAATATAATCTATTATAATTGTGCTTCACCACCAATAGGCGTTCACACCATAGAGGTTGAAAAATACCGTGTTTCAATGAAACGAAACCCTTTTACTTTCGTTAATAAGACATGAAAATCTATCAAACTCTGGGTTTAAGAATTATTACCATCTATTATTCTAATTGTGATTAATAATTAAATATAATGAAAAAAATATATATTATTGTGGTACTCTCACGTGTATATAAATATACAGCGGATTTAATTACCTTTCTATTATAATCGTGCTTCACCATCAAGAGGCGTTCACACCATAAAGGTTGAAAAATACTGTGTTTCAATGAGATGAAATCCTTTTACTTTTGTTAATAAGACATTAAACTTGTATGTTCTTGACTTTTTTATAACTTGCTTTGTTTATGGTAGTAAGAGCTAGGCAACGGCCTCCTAAACTATAATTTAAAATTTAATCAAACTTTAATGCTAATCGTAGGGCGCCGCGCACGATGAAGAGCTAGAATATTAATACTACTTATCAAAATAGTAGTTTGTACAACATGAAAGCCTGTGTTGTTATAAAAAAGTGTGTTTTTAAAACACACGTCCAGGAAATAAAATAGCAGCTTTTCTTTCCTGAATGCGAGCTTAAAAAAGGAAGCTTCTCTTCCATAATAATGGTGTATGGAACTGGTACATCGGCACCGAATTTGTTTGTTTGAAGTTTAGAGTGGAAGCCAGACTAATGTTAAATTACTAATACTAATATTATTTTTTTTTATGTATTTAACAATAAATTTATTTCCATGAATCAACAGAAATTATTGGGCTCGAAAAATTCTTGGAAAAAAGTTGTATTCTACTAGTCACATAGTTTATACAACACTTAAGTTTTCATTCAGATTTTGTAACTTCAATAAATAAGTTTATTTACGTTCATTTAGTATTAATTATCACGGTCACTAAAATTAAATTTTATAACTTAATTAGTCTTAATGAATCATTGAAATTTTGTCAATTAAATGAAATGATTTCTGTCAACAAACCACTTGAACGAAGGTTTCAAACATGCAAACGCTGAACACGCAAAGACCTTAACAATCAATATTACCATGCTTTCCATTTAGATGGAGTCATAAATATGTAGCTCACGATATTTTATCTCGTTTCTTGTATAATTAGTTGCAAGTCTCTTTTTTTATGTATTTTATGTATTAAGTATGCTTTTATTTCTATTGTTTTGTTGACATCCATTGTATGGAGAATTTGTTTGTTTGTTTTGAAT
>NW_013670480.1:24154-43369 GCF_000517525.1 Limulus polyphemus | reverse complement strand
AAGAACGTCGAATCTGAATCACTTGAAAAAACACGGGGGTGCTTAACTTTTTCCAGGTGTATATATTATTCAATCAATGAAAGCATCTTAATTATTTGCAACATAAAATTTCTTAAATGATATAAATCCGAAACATTTTTGCATAGTAATTCTTGATTTCCTTAAATTCAAGATAAAAGGTGACAGTTATGTACTGGCCTTATTTTTTTAAAATTCAATTTTAGGGAGCTGTATAAACTTTAATACAAGAAAGCTTACCTTCCCAGCTTCATCGCTCCATGCTTCTCCACATTTGTAGTATTCTTCTCCAGCCCACCAGAACTTTTCAGCACGCCCTTGAACTAACTGCACACTGGAAATACCGATAGCTATCAACCAGATAACCACTAAAATAAGCAGCCCTTTAGATCTTTTGGAACTTCTGCGTAGCGGGTACATTATAGCGTAGAACCTATACGGACATAAGTTAGACATACTTTAATTTCCTGCTTTGGTACCTAGATTAGGTTTTCTTGATTTCTAGTACCTGCACATAACTTAAATTCAATTTGATTTCCTACACTTATTTGTTCGTTATTGCTATTTTTGTTTCAGCACAAAACCACACATTAGACTAACTGCGCGCTGTCCACCACGGGATATCGAATCCAGGATTTTAGCATTGTAAGTATTTAAACTTACCTCTGACCCACTGGGGGACTCTTTCACTTGTGTATAAACTAAACTCAGTCTGAATTCTTGTAGTTGATCGTAAGTTAGATATAATCTGATTTTCCGCTAACAAACGAGTAGTCATTAATCCGAGCATACGTAAAGGTTTTAGTTTTCACAAACGCTGCTTATCAAAAACATAATATATAAAAATGATATGATCATTAAAAATATATACAAAATAATAGACTATTTCAGAACATAAAAAACTGTTCATTTGCTCTTGGTACCAGTTTTACCATTTAGAACAACTAAAGCTGCTCCAGCCATTTAAAAAAAGATATATTCTAGTTTTAAATCCAAAAGTTATGCTAAAATATATTAAATAACTTTCGGTGGAAACCTGTTTCCATTCACACAGTAAGTTTGCAAATTTCCAGCTACAAGCATAAATTTATTTTCATTGAACTATTAGACTTGATGAATGAAAATAACAAACTTGAAAAGCAATATCGTCATATATTCATACATATAGAAATCATTATCATTCATCTTTGAACACAGCTGCACAATAGGCGTTATAGAAAATCACCAAAAAGGGTAAAACTTAAATTTGTTGACCATCTAGAGATCACAGCTGATACGTACGATAAAATTTGCTGTACCAATAAGATATTTTTTCTATGTAATTTGATTGAGAATACATTAAGCGATATTGCATTGATTTTGTCATTTCCACTGAGTAATTTGAATAAAATCTAGTGTTAAAATCTTTTTTAAACAAAAAAAGCATATAAGCACTTTTGCTTAATGAAACCATCAGGACTCTAAGTTTCGGTTTTTGACATCAATATTCATTGAGGCTAAACTAAGTAATGTTATTTTCCCATCTTAAGCAAGTTCAGATAAGGGGTCGTCATTTCTCCTTTCTATTCTCCTAAACGTCGCTTTAGAAAGTTTTTTCTGAAATGGCACACTCGAAATCTAGTTGATAAGGGGGTATTTTATAAGTGCAGCAAGATGAATAGCTTGTTGCTCACTACCCTATTCATTCGCCTCAGAAAGTATTTCAAACTGCACCTGATAAGTCACCCATAGAAGTTTTCCATCAAAATCTGTTGTTTTTCTCGATTGGTCGATGCTGTTGAACTGGCCATCTGCCGAAGCTCACAACTTGGTGAGATAATGGTGTAAGTGGAGTAGTCCAAGAAGGCCCTGCAGTCAGCAGTCACAGGCGGTACAACAGTCGTGGCAACAGGTGTAAAACAAATGGATTTTTCTATTCCATATTGCATAGTTAATGATGTTTAAGGTTGGAATTCTTATGCGGATGTAGAGAGAGGTGTTGTCAG
Source organism: Limulus polyphemus (assembly GCF_000517525.1). Classification (NCBI taxonomy): domain Eukaryota; kingdom Metazoa; phylum Arthropoda; class Merostomata; order Xiphosura; family Limulidae; genus Limulus; species Limulus polyphemus. The sequence goes on along the minus strand of NW_013670480.1, from coordinate 41,366 downwards.
ATTGATTCTTGCATTTGCCAGTTAAATTTCTTAACGTTTCGTCTTGGCAGTGATACCATTTTGTATCTCGTTGATTTTCTTGTGTACATTTACTATAACTTCTTAAATATTTCTATAATTCTTTTGTGCTTCTTTGATATCCTTTTATACTTCTTCGAGTTTTATTGTAATAATGCTTCTGTACATTTCCAATGGCTTTCTCAATCTTTTCTTCAACCAAATTTAAGTTTTTTTCTTTTGTTAACTTACGTCTTATTCTCGTATTTTCTTGAATAATATTTTTCATCTAGTTTCCCCCTTTCTTTTTTATCTTTTATTGATCTTGTGTCCCTTTATACTTGATCTTATATTTCTTTCTCCTTTCTTTCTCGTAGTTGTGTTACTCTTCTTCATTTCATTAAAATTCATGTATGAATATTCAGTCAAAACTAAATCAGTAGAATTGAAGAAACTATCTTATTTTGTAGTTAATTGAAATGAGCGATGCCTAATGGCTAGTGCATGATGAGCTGCGGAATAAAGGGTTCAGGGTACGAGACTTAATCCTTCTGAACTCACTTCGCACTTTCAGGCTATTGATGCATCATTAAAGTTACAGTCAATATTGATATTCTATGCAATGAGTCGGATAGAGACTTTGTTGCGGTTGATGCTGATGACTGACTGCTCTCTCTAGGAGTCTTTGACTTGGTCGTTTAGGCCGTATCTGGCGTAATGTGCTGTTCATGTTGAAAAGTTCAACTACATTCTGGTTAAAAGCCAAAGTGTAGCCTCAAGCCTATGTAACTTGATAGTTTCTAATTAATGTTGTATCGATATATTTTCGTGAATGACAGTAATTCTCAATTTTCGCAATTTCTTCTAAACATAATGTTCAAACTGTTGTAAAGAAATAGAAAAAAATATTAAATGTTATTATAACCATGTTGATTTATTAATCTTTAATCACAGGTATGCTTCAACATAATTTCAAACTTAAGCAGTTTGTTTGTTATGAATTTCGCGCAAAACTACACGAGGGCTATCTGCGCTAGCCGTCCCTAATTTAGCAGTGTAAGACTAGAGGGAAGACAGTTAGTCATCACCACCCACCGCCAACTCTTGGGCTACTCTTTTACCAACGAATAGTGGGATTGACCGTCACATTATAACGCCCCCACGGCTGAAAGAGCGAGCATGTTTGGTGTGACGGGGATTCGAACCCGCGACCCGCAGATTACGAGTCGAACGTCCTAACCACACTTAAGCAGTTGTAAAACAGGAAATTGTAAGACATTACCTTAAGATGTTAAAGCACAAAAACAGGCGAAATAGGTAAAATAGTAAAATATTTGCAAATGATTATGTTTAATAGATGTGCACTGGAAACGTATTCTTAAAAAAAACGTAATTTTAAATACTTTCTTCTATTCACTCAGCAAAGTTCCTCTAAAGACATTCTAAACATACACATTAAACAGGAATATTATACAAACAACCGAATAAGAGTTAATCAGCAACGAATATTTTACGACGAACCCATTTGCATTGTTTATTTTGTTCTAGTCGTTGCTATGGTAGTTGCCTTGCTATAAATCATTGCAGTCAGTTTTCTTTGTAAAAGAGAACTAAGAGAAACAACAGAATTCAGATGATGAGCCATTAATATTAATAAAAACAATGTGAACAGCTGAAAATATAGAACAATATTGTTGTCAAGAGCATGATAGACAATGTGAAAAAAAACCGCTGTTATTATACTGAATATAATAAGCATATAGAGACTCTCTAATGTATTAACAAAGATGTTTTGGAAATAAATTATTGAACTGTTTTACCTGTATATAGCGACTTTCTGCTGTGTCAAGATTTTATGCAAGCAAAGGGCACAGTAGTCAGCTCTAATGTAATTTACTCGTATATAAACGTTGGATCACGCAATGATATTCTTGTACTTTTGAATGCTGCTGAACGAACATGTTCAGAGCTGATACGAAAGTCTTGTTAATATGTCACGAAAGGAAAAACAATAGTACCAAAAAAATGAATACTTTCGTAGAGAAATTTATATTACAAATCGAAAACGGGTCGGGTAAATTGAATAACATTAACATTGTAATTATATTCATTGGATGTAGAAAAATAAAGAAAAAAAATACCAGAGTCATACTTTGAAACATAATAAGCGAACCACTGTATTTATTGTCTATTCTCAAATTGAGAGTTTACAAACAAATATAAAGAAATGTTTAAGATTTTTTAGAAACACCAAATTCTGTCACATTCCACTGTACAAGCAGGTTTTACCAAATTAGAAATAGAGCTAGAGCTTTCTACTGAGATGCCATGAATCTACTTTCACTCATTGTTTTGTATTGTAATAAAAACGTTTTCCAGTAATCTATAAGATTAGGGCCCGGCATGGCCAGGTGGTTAGGGCGCTCCTAATCGTAATCTGCGGGTCGCGGTTCGAATCCGCATCACACCAAAACATGCTCGTCATTTTAGACGCGGGGGCGTTATAATGTGACGGTCAATCTCACTATTCGTTGGTAAAAGAGTAGCCCAAGAATTGGCGGTGGGTGGTGATGACTAGCTGCCTTCCCTCTAGTCTTACACTGCTAAATTGGGGACGGCTAGCGCAGATAGCCCTCGTGTAGTTTTGCGCGAAATTCATAACAAACTAGCAAACAAACTATAAGATTAGATAAAGTATTCATATAAATTTTGGTTTTAGAACAATTACGGCATATGTGTGTGTGTGTAAAAAGACATGGAGATACAGAGAGTTGATTACGTTATTATTTGAACAATTCTGAATATGCAAGTTAGTGAGCTACGTGATCACCATAGCTGACATAAAGTCACAGTGGAAAGGCATCTATTAGATATGCATTTTGACTTTGTTTGGCGTTGCATAGGTAGTGCGACGCTATTATAAACTGATCACTTTTTGGAAGGGTGTGTAACAACCCTTTCCGAAGCAAAATATTCATAAACTCAGATCGTAAAGATATGTTCATCTCAGGGATTTAGAATTTTTAAGACGAAAATATGCTTTGTACTTAACGGCATTGGAAAACAAATGAATTTAGATCAACATGGGAAACTGTACCATACACAAAGAGACTTGTAACAAGTCGCTCCCTAGCTATTGTTAGCAAAGTTCAGTTTCTTGTAGCACCAAGGTCAGTGGTAAAAGCCACCCAGGTATACATACAGCAGCATGAAACATAATCATAAAAAATCTCCATCTACATAATGAGGCCAACAGGGTATGGGTTCATCAAAGTAAAGCTTTCAGCTATTGCACCTGTTCAATCGTCGCATACCACAAGCATCTGGAGAAGTAAACGGGCGTTCATGCTATTCTGTGTTTTCTGTGCGATGGGAATGTTGAAGAATGGCACTCAGAAACTACCCTTCTCGTAAACAAAAGGATTATAGAAGGCATGCAGGAAGAAGTGGTTTGTAAATAACACCTTAATGATGAAGCTTTTGCAATGAAAACTATGCTGCAGAGCTCTTGTCAGTATGCACAGTCGTCAGATAGATCCTGTTCGGTCTTAGCGACATTGATTCTAACAAATACGTTTCTATATAACGTACCCAATCTCAGTTTCATAAAACGTATTACAATGAAATGGTTCTTTACCTATACGCATTATTTTCAATCTTCAAGAGAAAACTCAAAGTATATTAACGTGAAAAGTATACAGGATACAAGAAAACGTTAAATTTAGCAAATACTTTATCAGAAAAATACATCGTTTTCTAACCTGTTTTTTCTGTTGTCTCATCTTTCTTATACCTTATACTTATTTGAACATTTAGGTTTATAATTTCCATATGAGAGAACGATTGATAGCTATTAACAATATCTTTCTGTAACCCATTCTAAACTAGTTTGTATATTAGTTAAATGAAATTTAAATCTGCACTAAAAACACCCTTAACCAAGCTTTCTAATATAATTAATTAAATATCTTGTTTAAGTTTCTTAATTTTTATCGATCTTTTTATTCAACAACTTAAGTTCTTTTGCTTAAATGAATTAAATGACTTTCTTTTTTGAATTTTGAACGTTTAACACTGAGTTTCTTTGAAATCAATATAATTGCACTTTTAAGAATAATTCTTACCTTCTGGGAAACTTCCATATAATTAACATTCGGTTTATAAGATATGTAATTTAATTTAATTCCTTTTTTTTTCATATTTATTAGATCATTTCTGAGAACGTATGAGCAAAAGTGAAAAAGAATGTGTAACAATATGTCAACTACACTATATACATGCTATATCCAGTGTCGACGAGACCTTTTGCCAAATACCAGGGTTCACCAGGTCGACTGGAATACAATAGAAATAGTAATGGTTGAGACGCTATCTATATTATCAAATTGCGTGAATAACAATTGCTATGATGTACTAAGTTATCTTAGTGAAGAGTCTTTGTATGGACTTTATATGCGTCACATATAGAATTGAGCTCAAAATCGAGTTTCGATACCCGTGGTGGCATAACACAGATAGCTCACTGTGTAGCTTTGTGCCTAATAACAAATATGGAATTAGAAAAATGTAATATAATATTATTTATTTCTTTTAACACCAGTTAATTATTATTATTATTTATTTTTATTGGAATTATCTTTATTCATCATTCAGAAGAACTAACAAATAAGCAAGCTAATTTCGAAAATAATATCTGTCCAATTTAACTAAAGTTAAAACTAACGCTCGTTATACTTAGTCTAAAGGGTATGGCTTAAAATACTCTACATTATAATAGAATTATAGAATTTCTAACAGATCAGGAAAAAAAGATAGTTCTGTGTAATTGGAGTACCACAAAACTCTGTATTCTTCATAATATAACTTTATATGGTTTCAGTTTATCACATTTTCTTATTATGATACACAACAAATCAAGAATTGATATAAAAGTATGCAAAACTTAGATAATTTCTCTGTCCACATTCAACATTACCGATCATTAAATTTTTATACACAAATGAATATTTTAATAGCAAAGAAATATAATTTATAATAGAAAAACAATGCTTTTTATATCATCTGTATTTTTTTCATTTCTGCCTACGATATTTCATTTGATGGACTAAAATGTTTCATATTTTTAATACGAAACACTTTAATCCATAAAGCATTATTTTATGAAATGATTTAAATAAAAATATGAAGGTTGTGAAATAGAACGTTATTGTTATTAAAACAATGTAAATAGCATTGCTGTTGTGTGACAGAACGAAGGTTACTGAAAGTTACAATACGAACAAGCAAAAAACAACTAAATAATTGATTGATAGTAATAGTATGATATAATATCATTCATTCATGGAACTACTAAATGCTGTGTTCGCCAGCTAAGGTGTTCTGCAACTGTTAAGTCTTGTTAATTAACGAGATGAACTCTCTGCAAATTTATTGAAACTGATTCTTGAATAGAAGAAAACAGCGTATTATCTTTATGAATAAATATCTAAGTACTTGATATTTTCAACTAGAACATCATCCTATGCGAGAATGGGTTACAGGCACGGGTTCAAGCACAACCTCTACTAGAAGAAGAGAGAGGGCAACTTGCCATGCGAGAATGGGTTACAGGCACGGGTACAAGCACAACCTCTACTGGAAGAAGAGGGAGGGCAACTTGCCAGCAGCACTAGCCGCTTACACAGCTCCTCTTAACGAATATTGGGATTGATTGTCAATTCTAAAACGCGCCCATAGCTGAAAATGTAGAGCGTATTCGGCGGCATATCGCGGGCTCGAATCTTGGGCCTTCTGATCCGCAGCTTGACACGTTAATCATTAGGTGATTGCCGGCCAATTCTCTAAGAAAAAGCCCTAAAACAAAGTTTTAGCAAAATGAACACTATGTGCCGAAGTATTAAATATTGCATAGCAAGTAAAGCTTTATAAAGTTTACATTCCCAGTTTTCATTTTCATATTTAATAGCACCCCCAATGGCACAGCGGTATGTCTGCGCACTTACAACGCTAGAGCACAGATAGCCCATTGTGTAGCTTTGTGCTAAACTACAAACAAACAAACATATTTAATATAACAACACTTAAGACACCCTTAGCATTATTTCATTTATTCCATCACTTATCAGGTAAAGTTATGTCTATTATCAAACCATTTTCTTCTTGATATATATATTGTTCATATATTCCACTTGAATAATTAGCTCATGTCATTAATGACGCGAAGAGTCTGTGTATATGAAATAATTTTCCTACTTCACCACATTTCAATAAGTTTTTTTGTTTGTTTGGAACGAAGCACAAAGCTACACAATGGGCTATCTGTGCTCTGCTCACCACGGGTATCGAAACCCGGTTTCTAGCGTTGTAAGTCCGCAGACATACCGCTCAGTTGAATCAACAAAAAAAGAGCAAAAGAGAAAGACAAAAATAGAGCGGCAATGTGTTTTAAAATTATTATAACAGCAGTTGCAACATCGCTAAATGGAAAAACTGTACTAAGCGTTGTGAAGAAGGTCAAATATGTTGATAATTTACCATTTTTGCAACTTTCTTTACTATTTGAGAGTTTTTTTGTAAGTTAAATAATAATTGGCATTTATGTTAGAGAAACACCGGTATACAGTTTTGTATATATCCACTATCATAGGTTGTATGTGTCGAAACACTAAAATTTAACGCTATTTATATATACACTGTCATAGATTGTATGTGTCGAAACATTAAAATTTAACGCTATTTAACAAGCAGTTTGGTTTGTTTGTTTGCAATTAAGTACAAAGTTACACAATGGGCTATTTATGCTGTACCCACCACTAGTATCGAAACCCGATTTTGTTGCTTTAAAAGCCTTTAGACTTACCGCTGTGCCACGAGGGAGGTGGGCTTTAAGAAGCAGAAATGAATACTTAACACTCTTACAAATACATATAAAACATATCTCGGATAAAAGTTTTGAGTATTGATTAACAATGATTGATAAATCCAAAACGAAAATACCTGTTTTTCTCGTATAGTTTTGTCATTTACTGAAATATTTGTAAAATTCTTAGTATTCACCCAATCAAACCAGTTTTACTACCGTTGGTAACTATAGAGTGAAAGTTTATTGTATATGCCTAACTTGGAAAACATATTAGAGGTGTAAATAGTAATTGTGCCTGATTTTAAATACGCTTTTCATAGACAGTAAAATACATATATATCTTGTCTGATGTCTGAAAGATGCTCATCAGAATATGCGAAGCCAACTGAGTTAAAAACCATTATAAACATAAATAAAGATTACATCATCATTCTTCCACTACTGTGTAATAACGTATATCTGTATGATGTTTGTATTTTTCTCATTTATGATAATCTTCGTGCAAACAATACCGAAAGCTATATGCATGCCCTTTAGATAACTGTTTTGTATTATATTTAGTAGACATTATATTATGTTAAACTGTACACAAGTGTCCCTTGTTTGTGCTTACAGTATGCGACTACGAGTCTTAGAATGTCACAGCGATAGATTGGATGATAAGTCTCCGAAACTCCTTACGAACATACAAAATTGCGCAATTAATTATTCATTATTATTGCTGCAGTGGGAGTAACGAATCAAAGAATATATTGAGTCTTTCCATCATGCACGAATTAGTTCTTCTTCACTGAAACTACATATTTCGGCGAAGAAAAAAAAGCAACATTAATAGATTTAGTCTCTGCTGAATCTTTTTTTAAAGTAAGAAAGCTAGATAAATATTAACAAAGGTTGCGAAATAATATTAATCTTTAAAGAGTTTTTCAGATTAGCATTACACTGTGGTTTATTTCTTACTACCCCTCATCACATTGGTTGTACGTGTACATGTTTTAGTTGTGTGTACACGTGCTTATACATAATTAGCTATTTTCTATATGAAATAAACTAGTATACACATACAAATAATCCATTTTAGATTGGAACTGCTGTTTCTAATCTCTGTCTTTGAGTTAAGCCTGTATGCTGTTTCAACACTACAGGAAAAGACGCTTGTTCTAAATGTACATTTTCTTTGGTTGTTTAGTAAAATACCAGCAAATAAACGCATTCATACCAGAGCAAAACACATTGAACGAAATTTCATATATCTTTTCCTAAAGGTAGATATTGAAATAGAAAGATTTAGAGATCAGCGAGCAACGCGGTTAATACTCATTAGCAGGATGGCATCGGTTTAAAAAACCTGCTGGTGTTTCATTTCAATTTAATCTAAACTCCTTTGGGCTATAACATCCTTTAACAATAGTAAACGAAGGATTTGTTTAAATTCAATCCAACATGTGCACTCGATTGATTACGTTATGCGCTATTTCAACGCTTAATGACGGACATTTAGAACAGTTTCTGTTGGGAGAATATTGTACAAAAATTCAACAATAAAACGCAAACAAATTTGTCAAAAACGGATCACAATTTTATAAAGCAGGTTTAAGAACTTAGAAACATTATAGTCTGAAAATTTTCCCTATTAGCTCGGTGATAAGCTTGATCGCTTATAACACTAAAATTAAGGGATTGTCCCTGCAATGGTATTGGCTCAGTGATAAGCTTGATCGCTTATAATACTAAAATTAAGGGATTGTCCCTGCAACGGTATTGGCTCGGTGATAAGCTTGATCGCTTATAATACTAAAATTAAGGGATTGTTCCTGCAACGGTATTGGCTCGGTGATAAGCTTGATCGCTTATAACACTAAACTTAAGGGATTGTCCTTGCAACGGTATTGGCTCTGTGATAAGCTTGATCGCTTATAACACTAAAATTAAGGGATTGTCTCTGCAACGGTATTGGCTCTGTGATAAGCTTGTTCGCTTATAACACTAAAATTAAGGGATTGTCTCTGCAACGGTATTGGCTCCGTGATAAGCTTGTTCGCTTATAACACTAAAATTAAGGGATTGTCCCTGCAACGGTATTGGTTCGGTGATAAACTTGATTGCTTATAATACTGAAATTAAAGGATTGTCCCTGCAACGAGCCATTGTGTAGCTTTATGCTTAAAAAAACCTAAACAATATATAAACAAATAGCAATTTTCATTGCAAAACTGGAAGACTTTCCTGTCTCTTTATTATTAAGTTGCTATCTAAACGCTAACTAGAACATGTAATTGATTACCTACAATGTTTGACAAACATTAATAATACGAAAAAGGGAAACTAGAAAACTGACAGCAAATGTATGGATAATGAACAATAAAAAGAATAATGAATAAAAATCCTATAACCCGAGCGCTTAACACTGAACACTGACTATAGTATTTGACGTTTATCAGTTAAGACTCACTTATCAATGTCTGAAAACGGACTATGCAACTTGGTACTTGTTAGTTGAAGCTGACCGATTAATATTTGAATTTCAGACTATGACATATACTAAATTATTTATCAATTAAGGCTCACTGCTTAATGTCTGAATACGATTATTACATCTGGTTCTTATAAACCATGTCTAAAATAATTACTGTTTGGATACTGAACTTAATATCTGGTACCAGTCAGTCATAGTTGATAATCAACGATGTTATTTCTATATATATATTATCACATTTGATACTTACCGATCAAGACCAACTGCCATTAGTGTGTATACACTGACGATCACCGAACAGAGTTGCATGAACAAAACCATAGGACAGAAATTAGGATCGAAAATCCACCGACCTAGCATAAAATCTGTGTAAGTGAATGGAATAGAGAACGTTGCCATAGTAATATCTGAAATAGCTAGGTTAATCAAAAAGACTCGAAGATCTCGAGAAGACCTTTTTCCAAAGGCTAACACCCCAACAACCACGACATTTCCTCCCAGTGCCAAAAGAGTAGTCAATGAATATACGGTGATAAAAAAGGCCTGCATCTCAACGCCAAGGGCTTCCAGGGCTGGGAAGTCGTCAGGATTGGTGAGGTTAGTTGTGTTGAGGAAATATGAAGGGTCCATTATTTAATTATAACACTTTTGTTTTTGGTAAGAAGGTTAAGGTTTTTAGACAAAAACGAAATTTTGGATGAATGAATTGTATAAATAATAAGTTTCGAACTACATTATTCTTTATCAAGTTGATCTGTTAAACTCATGTCTTGGTCCTTCATCCGTCACTCTCCACTCGCTATATATTCAATACTCAACGATAAGCCAAAAGCCGGCTTCTATTTTGCGCAAGCGCAATAATTAGACAATCTTATTGGTTGTACAGCAGTAACGTAGGTAAAATACCCGCAAAATGATATCACATCAGTAAGTAGAGTCAATTGTTATTTTTTTTGTGTGGAGCTCATTAAAACAAATTTGCATATACAAGTTCCCATTATTAATATTGTTATGGCTTTTGTAATCTCAATAACTAATCCTCTTTCTAGCTTTCTTTCGAAACGTTTTCTGCTCACTTGCACAGAATATTATTATCTAACGCAAAAGACGGTCTGGAGGAAGCCCAGAGTAGCTATTATTATTATTATTACGTTAAAATTGATTTTAAAGACGCACATAAGCAAAAGCCCATAATAAATGTATACATCTATGCTGTAAATATTTAAACATAATTAAAATTCGGATACCTATTGGATAACTGTATTAAGAGTAACAATATGCATTTATCGGGCAATCGTCCTCCATTTAAGTTTTACAGACGAAGTAAGTGAATGAAAGAAAACAGTTTTTTCCTGTAAAAAATAAATTCCAAGACAAACGTTCAAAAAGCGAAGCATTCGTTTAGCCCCCTCCCCTCAATGGCACAGTGGTATGACTACGGACTTACAACGCTAGAAACCGGATTTCAATACCTGTGGTGGGCAGAGTCCAGATAGCCCATTGTGTAGCTTTGTGTTTGATTAAAAGCGTTTGTTTAATCTGTTTTTAGTCCAAATTTGACACAAAACTGAGAACATTTTCAAACACACATAAAATAATGCTCTATAATAATTATATAGTAATTTTACTTATCTTTAGCCGCGGCATAAACGGCTCATAAAATGGCTCCGAGTTTGTTTTTTTTCAAGTACAAACTTTTAGCTCACAGCTCCATCTATTGAACGATTTGGGATCTAATTACAGCGACGGCTATTGAGGATTACCTCTTGTTGCTTATGTAATGGGTTTTGTTTCAGAGCTTTCACGCAAAGTTACATGAAGGATTACTGCATAGCCGACAATTATTTTAATCTGATAGACCAACAGGAAGACAACTAGTCAAGATCACCAACTACTAACTCTTGTCTATTCGAATAGAAGGCCGTCACTCTTATAGCGCACCCACGGCCACAAAGTGCGAGCGTGTTTTCGCGGGCTGGTAACGCATATTATGAACTCTTAGATTAAGAGTTCGAGCACGCCAAACCATTAAGCCGCGACCGATTTTTCTTTATGTGATAAGTGTTAAAGTTATCGTTTTCTTTTCGTTAGTATAACGTCACCGAGAGTTGTCTACAGAAAGCTAGGTGGTCACTAGCCAAAATACAGTGATGAAAGCTATGTTACGTTACTCCTTGAGAAACGTTTCATGCAAGGCCAACATTTAAAGAATGTTTAGAGTTAACTCTGATTAGCAGTTCTCTGTTCGAGAACTCATATAATTCTTGTTTTAATATTAAGCATGAAATCAACTAGTTTGTCCACAACTTGATATATTGTGTTGCTTTGTCACAGATTTTAGTACTTTAGTTTTTATTTGGATTTTATCTTGTCAATGGAATCTTGTTTTACTTAGTAATGTGAGGTTGTGTGTTTTGTTTCTTTACTGTGCAATCTTATAATTAATATTAACTTCCAATGAGAGCAAGCTACCTTCTTAGCATAAACCTAAAAATCAACTCACTAATAAGTATATTTAATTCAATATACTTTTCATAATTTCTTACTTATAAAACTAGGATGTATTATTTAATCAGTTGCGTAACGACGGTGTTAACAATATTTTCGTCAATAAACCCAATAACATCTAACGCGATTCAAACAACTTAGGATATTTACATTGGTCCTAAATCCATATACTGAAGTAACAATACTCAACAAACTCTATAGTCTTTCACACTGAAGCCCTTATGATAAAAGTATAATAATAAAACATGAAGAATTGTAAGCTAGATATATTAAACATTCTAACCAATATTGTCGATGAAAGTAGCATTAAAGAAAGAATACATAATACCTCACTTACATTATAGCAGACGATACAGAAGCTGAATACATAATAGTAAACGATTTTTTAGCCTAGCCACATCCGCTCATGCAATATCTGTCGACTATGCATCTTGACAATAGTCATACAGCGTAATTTCCATTGCAAAAGGCTCTGGCGTAAGGCTGGTATGTCTATAGCACATAACCGCGAAGCGCTCGTTTCTCATTTCAGTCACTGTAACAAATGTTTTACAGAAAACAAAAAACGGAATATACGAGTTATTGTAGTTTGGATTTAATTATGCATGCAATGAGCTTTAAGAAGTTTCATAACACGTTAATCATAGATTTTTATCATAGTAACCACCGACAATTCTATTTCATCATTGATAAATACATTGTGTTAAGGTTTTGGGTGAGTGTACAAATAATCTTGAATTTTTAAAGATTAGTTACTTTACACGATTGTAATTTTTTTTTGAAAAACTCCCAGAGTCTTGGTCTCTTAAGCAGGGGTACAAGTGAACAGACTTTCTGATTCTAGCTAAAGTTAATCGAAAAGAGAAAACGACAACGACATTACTCAGTGGTGCTGAGTTATTCTGAAAGAGACGCACTTAACACTTGTTGAAATAATGTTTATATTAATGATAGTAATAAGCTGTTTATAATAATACTAATGATCAATTTTCAAATAATCTACCTAACCATTAGCTCATAACCAGTTATAAATATGTTACTTGTGTTGCAAGTAGGGGACAAACATATTTTGGTGAAAGAAGTTTGAATTATACCTATAGCTGATAATTGAACTATCATTTATTTTGTTTCTTAAAAGTAAAGAGATTTTTCATGGAAGATAATATTTTTATTATAACTAATTTCTCGGAATATTTATAGTCCTTCAGAGCATCAATCGGAGAATAAGAAGTTTAAGTTGTGACGGATTTACTGTTATATATATATATATATTAATCTCGATGTTTGTTTAAGTTGAATTTATATTTAGAAATGTACATAACTTGTACTGTTAAATCTGTATTGCGAAATATCTGCCTATTCACTAAAGTTATAGAAGATTCTCGAGTGTAAGAATAAACAACACATGTGTGTACGTAAACATCGGTGTATCGTCAGTGTTATTGCATAAGCTGAAATTTCGAGAAACTTTCCTCGCGCCTATAAATATAACCAACGCGACGCGCAATATTATTGGTTGGCTACAGTTGGTAAACTATAAACTCCAGAAGCTATAATTGTGATTAACGCTTATTAATCAGGAAACTTCCGATATTTGACCAGGAACATTTATAAATTTGGAACATTACAAACCATTTAAATTCAGTGGATTCACATCGAACATTAGTACTTTTACGAAGACATTATATAACTTCAGCGGTATAGAACTCGATCTGTAATCAGCGTGTGATCAGCGAAGACCACAGAGCTCCCTGTTAAGTGAACTGTACCTACATCAACTCAAAATTAATTCGCTCATCGTGAACCCTCGATAAGACATCAAGGAAGTTCCAGACAAGAAAGAAGACTCGATATTGTTTGTAAGTTTGTAAATCTTTTGTACATAGATCATTGTTTGTAATAACTGTTATTGTAAATTGTATTATTGTTTGTATATTAAAACATATTTGTATTAAAAAAGAAACTGTGTGTATCAATCTTGTTGGCAAACATCATAAATTGGATACATATCGACATTTATTTAACTTCTAAATCTAAATTACAATTTAACACAATTTCAGGCTATTCGAGATTATAATACGTAACAACGTAAACTAAAATCTCTCTTTTGATACCATATCATACATAAGTAGGCCTGCGGTAATCTGGAAGTTAGCCTGACTCTCCCATTGGAATACAGAGTGGTCAATTTTGTAATTGCTTTTGTGTGTTTGGTGAAAACCAGGAAAGCGACCTTTTTTCGCGCCCATGTTACCTAATTGTCTTGAAAATAGTTTTACAAGCCAATCACTCAGTCTAGTTCCAGACTTTATTCATTCCAGTCACATTTAATAAAGTCTATCGTGTTCATGCGTTTATCGTTGCGTCCTGTTTCTATAGAGTACTGAATAAATTGTATGTAAATCAGATGAAAGAATACAATATTTCCTTTGATATTTTTTCACCCATGAATTACGGCGATTGCGTTATTTTCTGATGCAAGTCAGGATCGTTCCAACACTGCCTGTTAATTAAACCCTTGCTAACTTTTTGTTATTACGTAAATAACTTGTCCGTACTTATCTCCCTAAACGAAAATACCTTATTAATTAGCTGGAACTTTCCTGTCCAGTAAAAAGCAAACTTTATAAAGTATGAAAAATCAGTTATTTGATTTTATGATGTACGTAAATAAATAATTTTGTTACAACGTTTTGCAGATGTTTGAAAATAGACCGAATTCTGTCTACAGCAAAACCGAATATACGCGTTCATACTTTTAAGCACCTGTGAAGAAACAACAGCATACCCCGTTATTTAATAAAAGCAAAATATCCAAGACAGGAAGCACAGCCAAAGTTTTCCTTTCTTCTTGTATTTTTATATTATTGATCCAAATCGTTTTAAGTCTTGCGGGTAGAAAATTCAAACATCCATTAAAAAGCAACTGTGAAGATAAATCTACGTTATTACACAGTGAGAACCCCATGCACTAGGGGTGGGGGCGAAACAAGAGTATAAACCATTTTTTTAAAGTACATAAATGCTTTTACGTGTTAGAACATGCATTCATTTTAGTCATATAGCACAGAGATGAGCGAAAAAACATACATAGACGTTTTGAGTATACACATCATAATATAATTATAAAAAAAAATTATAGTTTTAGGGTTAACAACTGAGGTAGTGTTTAATAGTGTAAATGTTACCGGAAACGTTTTTCAATTATTTTATGAAGCTGTAGAATGACATAATAATGACACGAGTTTCATTTTGAGTTTAGAGACGTTTTGTGCAGAATATTAATAACCCTAAATGGTAATGCCAATAGATGCTTGATAGCTAAGTCTAATCAGCTTTGAAGAAATAAATCTTGTTATTATTTCAAATATACTGGTGATCTGTTAAATTACACGATTATGGGTATGCTAAAGAGCGACGGGGCACACAAGTGTTGCACATTTGATTATGATATCTTCGGCACTTTACCCCAAACAAAAATAAAATACATATAACTACACTTTCACAGATTGTTGCATGATACATATCTCCCAAGGTTGGATTGTAAAGCCTAATGATGAAACATTGAATGGATAATACCTTTAAGCCTAATGCAGAATACAGAGCCAAGAGCTTATTTAATACTTTATGATAACCAGTTAAGATGTTCCTTAATAGAGGAGTTAAAACTTGCAGTTTATCCTTAAGAGTTTTGTTATTCAAGTATTTTGTTGACCGAAAGAGCTATTCTACTGCATGAACAGTGCTCACTCTTCAGTGAAATTGGAGATTACCCGTGTCAACTCTGTTCTACTTGTCCATCTTCCCACCCATAGTTAGGACTAACACTCGTGACTGGTATTTCTATAACATACAAACCTAAAATACAAAAAAAAGCAACTCAAACAGTACCTAAAATTGCTATCGATTTCGGTGGTGCTGGTTGTGCGGTTGTTTAAGTAGAACAACTTGGATCACTAAAGCTCTATGACAAGCAATTATATATATCAAAGTACACTGTGCTTGGAGACGCCGTACTTGTATGTAATTACGTAATCTACATGCAGCACACTCACACTCACGAAAAGTTTTTTTGTTGCATTATCGTCGTCACGTATCTTGTGAAACTCATCAACAAAACCAACAGCTTGAATACAAATCTGCGAAAACAGAATTACAGCTTTTTAACACATGGTCTTATAAACGTCAAAATAAGTAAAAATATACAAATAAATAAACATAATCTACGAACGTTTTACCTAAGTAATATTTCATTATAAAAATATCTATCCGATCTTATATGTAAATAAACTGTTTTATTGTAATCTATTTAAAATTATATTCACTGTCTAGTTGTTTCATTTATTAAATCCTTAGATTTCATCAATGTAACAATCTTTTACATTTTATTATTCTTTTTATTGATACACCCACACTTAAATAAAGTATAGTGTAATCCCTAACTCGTTTGAATCTTATTATGTTTTTTATTATTGGGTTTTAATATTGGGTTGACCAAAGTTTCTTTTGAAATAAACAATAATGAAATGGAAGGTCGGTTAAAGTTAGAGTCAGTCAATAAATTAAAATGATAAACTGTTTCCTCACTAGGGAATAATAAATAACTTATGATCCTAGCCATGTATATATTAAACTTCTAGTAGATATTTGTATGACTTTAACAGCGTGAGCAGAACTCTTTGTCACAACATCTTTGTAGAAATAAAGCAGAGTAGTCCGTCTGTTTGGTGCCACAAGTTATGAGGAAATGTTGAACAAATTTCGACGAAAATTGGTAGGTGACTCCCTCCCCCTAAAAGTTAGAGCTTAAACAGGTAGGCAATCGGGCGAACATTTTTATTTTGGCAGTTATTTAAATTTAACCACCTTTACGCCGCAAATGAGGACTTAACTCATCGTTGAATACACACAGAAAACACCAAACGAAAGTGACGTAGAGCTTTTCGTATCACGAGCAACGTTGCATCAGGCGAACGATCCCGGCGATGTGGCTCAAAATAATGGAGTGGGGTGGCCCACGCTTCATTTATAGCTTTACTTTTTAAGACGTACATATATATATACTTGTTTCGCTGTATGCTTCATATCACATCTAAAATTAGGCTCTTAACCCAAAGGCCATGTATCTATAACACACGCCGTAGTCACTAACCCTGATTAAAAGCAAACACTTTCACGATTTCAAATGTTCTCCATTTTTTTCTTTTTATGTTTAATTTTTTTTAAATGAAATTGAGTGGCTTTTATGCAAATTATTTGCAATAAATAATATAAATTTTTTCTAAGTAGAAGAAAATGACACTTGTCACCTTCATACCGTAATAACAAAAACCATAGAAATCAGACACGTGCATATATAGGCACTTCTT